>NC_079415.1:1233095-1235595 GCF_026213295.1 Gadus chalcogrammus | reverse complement strand
CTCCCTTTTATCTTCTCCTTTAACCGTGCCGTATTGTAAGATAGTTAGCATTAGCATGCTAATGTTAGCAACTAGATTGGTCCGTTTTAGTTGCACATATCGGCATGGCGATAACAACCGTCCATGGTCGATCATTTGTTACTGGACAGGGAGGGAACATCATCAAATAACATATTTGTTGTTTGTCCAAACACAGATTTGATGTGATTTGTGCGTCTGTTTTTCCAATCAAAGTTCAGAATCTCTGGCTCTGGCTGCCTTCGGTTTGAAGCATTTCTATTCTGTGGTATTTGTTTTAACATTCTTCAAAGGATGATGTGATTTCCTGCTGACAGCCCAGATTTAAAAGCTGGCAGGTTTGAAAAGCCACGTAAAGCCAAGTTAATATGTGTAGCCCTGCGCAGAGAGCTAGGAGGAACAGAAATAGAAACGCTGACTCAATGTAAATCAACAGGAAAATATATGATTGTTTTTTTCTTTTTTATCTCAACCTTCTTTGTTCTGAAACATCTTTCTATGTCTTATATGAATATGTGATATATGTGATTATATGATATTTGAAAATATGTAAAAACCGAAAGTTATTAAGAGATGTTTTAACTTTCGTTTACTTACTTCCAGTTTTTCATTCTTATAATTACATCCGTCTGTTTGTGATTCTAAAACAAATTCTGTCTTTTAATTTGATGGACGGTATAAGGATATACTCTAAATTTATCCTTATACTCTAAATTTCCTTAAAATGGCTCAGATCTTTTGCTTACATCTCATGTTTTGATGGGTTAGGCCCCTGGAAGACTATCCAACCTTTTCAGCGTCTGAGGATCCACTGCGTACAACCCAACCGCCTCAACAACCCAACAGATCCCCGCTCCCAGGGGGGGCCCGGAGCTCACCTTGGCCTCGGTGTGGGGTCTGGCCGGTCGGCAGAGGACCTGGTAGTAGTCCACCACCCCCTCCACGCTCCACAGCAGGGTGAAGGACGAGTGGGTGGTGTTGACGGCGTACAGCGACCGCGGCGGCGCCGGCTCTGGAGGGAGAAGACGGCGGAACGTTAGGAACGTTCAGTGGGAGACGCTTGGACCCACCGTGACTCACTGAGGCTGAGAGCGTTCAGGAGCATCTGATCAGAGCTGGGGAGACGCGACGCAGCGGAACACGACCGCGTTCCCAAACGCTGCTGGGAAACGGAAAATTGTCTCGTCTACTTTACCCAGAATTCACCGCTGAATTCTGGGTAAAGTAGACGAGAAGAAGGAAGAAGAAAGGAGAGTTATCGGCGGGGGAGAGAGTAACTATTTGGAAGATATTTTTGGTTGCACGCAATAGATCACTTCCTCTCCACGTCGGAAATAAACCGTAAAAAGAGGAAGTGAAATGTAAATGTTAAAACAGGTTGGATGAATAATATTCATGAAAGTGGGTTTGGTTGAATAGCTTGGATAGCTTAGGAAAAAGGAGTCAGAATTAGACTTCCTCTGCACGTCCAGGTATGATTATGTGTGTATGTACGTGACAGAAAGTTTGAGCGATGTTAAGTATCGCCTGATTTTATGATGCTGAGAAAGAAGGAGTTCCTGTTGTATTTCTCTGAGTATTTCCATTTGTGTGTGTATTTGCTTGTGTGTGTATATCTATGTCATCAGAATCAGAATCAGAATCAGAATCACTTTTATTACATCTTATAGTACAGGACTCAAGAGTAAAAATCTTAGGCTTGGTTCCTCAACATTCACATAGCAGCAACAGTAAAAGATAAAATAAATAAGAATAAGAATAAGAAACCATATGAAAAGGAACAAAGTAAAAATAAATAAATAAATAAGTAAGTAGCAGCATCAATAATACTAAAAAGTAACAACAGTCTGTTGTTGTGGTGTGCGTGTGGATGGTTGGGGGGTAGTGTGTTTTTCCAGGAGTCTGACTGCTTGGGGGAAAAAACTGCTTGTCATCCTCTGGGTTTTGGCCCTTAGGCTTTGGTACCGCCTCCCTGACGGCAGTAGCTCAAACAGTTTCTGGTATTTATGTATGTATGTGTGTGGCGTATGTGTGTGTTGGAACATGTAAGTGTGAGTGTGTATTTGTATATGTATGTGTGCGTGTGTGTGCGTGTATATGCTTCTCTGTGCATATGTATTATGATTGGTATTTGTAACCATGTTGATGTGAATGGATATGTATGTATATGTGTTTGTGTGGGTCTGTGTATGTGTCCATTTGTTTGTTTGTATGTGTGTGTGTGTGTGTGTGTGTGTGCATGTGTAGATGTATATCTGCGTGTGTGTGTGTGTGTATATGTACGGATGTATGCATGTACGCCTGTGTGTGTGTGTGTGGGTGCGTGTGCGTGCGTATGCGTGTGTGTGTGTGTGTGTGTGTCTGTGCGTGTGTATCTGTGTGGGTGCGTGTGGTTCTCTGTGTGTGCGCGTGTGTGTGCGTGCGTGCATGTGTGTGTGTGTGTGGGTGCGTGTGTGTGTTTGTGTGTGTGTGTGCATGTGTG
>NC_079415.1:1165595-1225595 GCF_026213295.1 Gadus chalcogrammus | reverse complement strand
TAAAACACGTACACACAGCGACCTCACCTATATCGATGATGACGGGCTCGGAGGGGGGGCTGATGAGGGGTCCGTTGGTGTGGTAGACCACCACCCGGTACTGGGCCCCGGGGGTCAGACTGGTGATGATGTCACTGGTGGTGTTCTCCTAAAGGGGGGGGGGGGGGGGAGAGATAGAAAAGTGGCCGCAGATTGGTGCCATTAAGTACCTTGATGTCAGCACAAACACAAGGACACATGAACACACACACACACACACGCACGCACCCACACGCACGCACGCACGCAAGCACACGCACACACGCAGACACACGCATTTGCGTGGACGTCTGAGCAGCACCGCAAATGCTGCTCAGACGTGTTCATCCGCGCCGTCCGGCTCTCGGACTGAAAGCTCTGTGGCCGCTCTGCGATGTGTTCCTGCTGAGGGGAACGCTGCAGAAAAGGCAATCTGGAGGTTTGTTGCCAAGACAACCTCACACCCTTCTCAGACACACACACACACATACGCACACACACGCACACAAACGCATTAAACGCCGGTGTCTACGGACATTCATTAGACGGTTGACGATAAAACTGGCTCCGGGTAACGACGGCGGGATGAATCAGTAGAAATCCTTCATTTGTGTGCTTAATGTTGCGCTGCCTCGCTGCAGTCTTGTGTGCGCGCTGTGTGTTTTATGTGCCGTTGCTCCGCCGCAGTGTGTGTTCATTCCATGTGTTTTGCGTTGCGTGACTTCTCTGCGCTGTGTGCTCTGTAGGTTTCAGTTTCAGTTTCATTTAGCTGCAGCACGTCTGTTTAACTCCGCGCGTTACCGCCCGTCGCCCCGCTGCAGAGTGTGTCCGCCGTGGGTTGTTCTGTAGAATGTGCTCCCGCCGCAGTGTGCGCTCTTTATGTGTTCTGCATAGTACGACCTCTCTGCAATATGTGTACTTTCTAGCGGTAAAGTATGACATCACTGCAGTACTTTCTGTGTTTTAGTTTAAGAATGACCTCACTGCAGTACGGCTACTTTTTGTGTTTTAGTATGACCTCACTGCAGTACTTAATGTGTTTTAGTATGACCTCACTGCAGTACTTTATGTGTTTTAGTATGACTTCACTGCAGTAAATGTACTTTATGTTTTACGTAGTATGACCTCACGGCAGTACTTTATGTGTTTCAGTACGACGTCATTGCAGTAGGTGCACTTCATGTATTCTTCTGCAGTAAGCATCCCACACCTCGCTCCACGTATTTCCACGTCGTACGACATCAGCACAGAATACAGTTTACTCACGAGGTTTCTACCATAGCTTGATCCCCACCTTGCTGTGTGTGTCTCTACGCCGTACGACATCCGTAGGTAACACAGCCTGAGCCTACGTGTGAGTCTACAGCTCCCCACGCTTCAGTAGGCGCTTAACGTTCTCTGGTTCATGTATCTCTACACCGTCGCCCGTCAGTAGGTAACACAGTACACAGGTGTGGGTGAGTCTGGGCCCCACCTCGGTGCAGTAGGTGCTCCGTGCTCTGGTTCATGTATCTCTACACCGTCGCCCGTCATTAGGTAACACAGTACACAGGTGTAGGTGCGTCGGGGCCCCACCTCGGTGCAGTAGGCGCTTAACGTTCTCTGGTTCATGTATCTCTACCCCGTACCCCGTCAGTAGGTAACACAGTACACAGGTGTGGGTGAGTCTGGGCCCCACCTCGGTGCAGTAGGTGCTCTGTGCTCTGGTTCATGTATCTCTACACCGTCGCCCGTCAGTAGGTAACACAGTACACAGGTGTAGGTGCGTCGGGGCCCCACCTCGGTGCAGTAGGTGCTCTGTGCTCTGGTTCATGTATCTCTACACCGTCGCCCGTCAGTAGGTAACACAGTACACAGGTGTGGGTGCGTCGGGGCCCCACCTCGTGCAGTAGGTGCTCCGTGCTCTGGTTCATGTATCTCTACACCGTCGCCCGTCAGTAGGTAACACAGTACACAGGTGTGGGTGAGTCTGGGCCCCACCTCCGTGCAGTAGGTGCTCTGTGCTCTGGTTCATGTATCTCTACACCGTACCCCGTCAGTAGGTAACACAGTACACAGGTGTGGGTGCGTCGGGGCCCCACCTCGGTGCAGTAGGTGCTCTGTGCTCTGGTTCATGTATCTCTACACCGTCGCCCGTCAGTAGGTAACACAGTACACAGGTGTAGGTGCGTCGGGGCCCCACCTCGGTGCAGTAGGTGCTCCGTGCTCTGGTTCATGTATCTCTACACCGTCGCCCGTCAGTAGGTAACACAGTACACAGGTGTGGGTGCGTCGGGGCCCCACCTCGGTGCAGTAGGTGCTCTCCATCCTCTGGTTCAGGCTGGGCCGGAGGCAGGTGGTGGACAGCACCGAGATCAGGCTGCCGTTGTGGCCCTCGGCCGAGGGGCCCCAGCTTACGGCGGCCGTGCTGGAGCCCAGCAGGCGGACGCTCACGCTGTAGGGCCGCTCCTTGGGCTCCTCCATGCACCGGCCCCCGGGGCCTGGAGGTGGACGGACAACACACGGTCAGCCAGGGGCCAAACATCTCCCATTTTGCCAGATTAAAAAAAAAAAGGACATATACTTGTTCTATCGCTTGGCTGGTTGGTTTCTCCGCTCTGGCAGATACAGAGAAAATTCGGCGTAAATGTTGTACCCTGCCAGCAACGCTTTAATTACTATATACAAGGGCTGCTTAATGGCTGTATACGTTCAGCTGGTTTACACAGGGCTGTTTTAATTACTACGTACAAGAACCGACAATTACCTCAAGCAGTCATCTTCTGTATAATTGTATATATACCGCAACCCCACTACAGCAGGGTGATAGAGGATAAAGAGGTGCCAGGTGGTAACACAATTTGAGGAAGCTTTTGTCTTTACTGACTCGGGTTTACTGCTCTATCAGCGATGCTTCGGGACTTCTACTGCTGAGCCATGGGATAGGAACCCGTTACCTTTCTGGCTGGAAGTAGAACATCCTAAGAACTAAGTTAAAGCAGACTTCTAGGGGGGGCATAAGGCGCAGAGGCGGGGCCAGGAAACCAGAAACTGAAAGGGGCGGAGCTACACCTTGTTTCTTTGTTTACATGACACTTTTACAAAAGTTACTTTGGAAAAGTGTGGTAATAAGGTACCAAAACATTTTTTTGGGGTCCTTTAACTAATGCACTGTAAAATTGCCAGCTTGCTCTATGATTTCCGCTTCCACAGTGGCCAGTCTACCCAGTTTCCTAAAACCTTCGCAGACACGTCTTCTAATGCCGCTTTTCCACCGCACATGTAGCTCGACTCGACACAACACGACTCGACACGACTCGACACGGTAGCAGCGCGGGTGCTTTTCCACCGCAAATAGTACCTCCGGGACGTGGGCGGGGTCGTCTGCGCGAAAGGGCCGTGACGTATTTTTGTACGCGACGCAAACAACACCTACGTAACCCACACATGGACAGAACCCACATAACAACAATGGAGAACATCGATGCGATGGTATTCGTGTTCGTATTATTAGCTGGCATGTTGAAGAAGTGGAATATGTTGGCTGCGGCGCTACTATGGCTGTTCTATCGTTACCAGCATGGTTGCCATGTCGCTCTCGTGACTTCGTCACACTCTCTGGCCAATCAGTGGCCGGCCGTCTGCCGACGTCACATTTTAGCATCGGCTCAGCCGCTTGGAACCTAGAGCGAGGCGGTACTAGAAAAAGCAGCCACTTGAGGTACTAGATCGCGGTGGAAACGCAAAAAAGGCGAGCTGAGTCGAGTCGAGTCGAGTCGTGTCGAGCTGGTACCATGCAGTGGAAAAGCGGCATAAGAAACCGCCAGTGTCCACACAGGACTAGAGTTCTATGTGCTCACTGTTAGCCAATCACGCGCCGACAGATCCCCACCTCCAGCGACAGGATTGTTCGACACAAGATGAGGGTTCTAGAAGGGCTGGGCGATTAATCGAATTCTGATCGCGCACAAAATTAACATGATCAAGTTTTTCGATTTAATTTTTTTTTTTAAATTTTTTTTTTTATGTTTTATAGAAAGGGCAGAACAGCTGGATACATATATTTACATTATCTTAGGTTGGAACCTTTTCTTTTTGACTATTTTATGTATTTTCTTAGGGCGGAATTTCAAAGTTCTCAGTTCCAACGTTTTTTTTTGGGAGAGACTCGCTGAATAACCACACGTTCTTCGTTTGTATAATCGTGATTTCAACATTGACCAAAATATTTGTGCTTCTGATTCTCTCCCATCATGGAGCCGCCCTGGGTTCTGCGTACTGAGGTAGAAGGTGAAGGCAGAGTAGGAGGAGCTCTCCCGGGCCTCGCAGTCCCCGGCGGAGCTCAGCGCCGTGACCAGGACGCGGTACGTCCCCGGCTCCGTGGGCTCCGTGAAGAACTCGTGGGTGTTGACGTCCACCGTCGCCGTCTCCGTCACGTTGCCTAGGGGACGGCCGGGGACAGGGGGGGGGAGGGAGGAGGTGGAGGAGGTGGTGGTGTGGTGGTGGTGTTGGTTGAGGTGGTGGTGGTGGTGGTTGAGGTGGTGGTGGTGGTGGTGGTGGTGGAGGTGGTGGTGGTGGTGGTGGTGGAGGTGGAGGTGGAGGTGGTGGTGGTGGTGGAGGACGAGGAGGTGATGGTGGTGGAGGTGGGGGTGGAGGTGGTGATGGTGGTGGTGGTGGTGGTGGTGGTGGTGGAGGTGGTGGTGGTGGTGGTGGTGGAGGTGGTGGTGGTGGTGGTGGGGGTGGTGGTGGTGGTGGTGGTGGTGGTGGGGGTGTGGTGGGTGGTGGTGGTGGTGGTGGTGGTGGTGGAGGTGGTGGTGGTGGTGTGGTGGTGGTGGTGGTGGTGGTGGTGGTGGTGGTGGTGATGGTGGTGGTGGTGGAGGTGGTGGTGGAGGTGGTGGTGGTGGGGGTGGTGGTGGTGGTGGTGGTGGTGGTGGAGGTGGTGGTGGTGGTGGTGGTGGTGGTGGTGGTGATGGTGGTGGTGGGGGTGGTGGTGGAGGTGGTGGTGGTGGTGGTGGGGGTGGTGGTGGTGGAGGTGGTGGTGGTGGTGGTGGTGGTGGTGGTGTGGTGGTGGTGGAGGTGGAGGTGGTGGTGGTGGTGGTGGTGGTGGTGGTGGTGGTGGTGGTGGGGGTGGTGGTGGAGGTGGTGGTGGTGGTGGTGGTGGTGGTGGGGTGGTGGTGGTGGTGGGGGTGGTGGTGGAGGTGGTGGTGGGGGTGGTGGTGGTGGTGGAGGTGGTGGAGGAGGTGGAGGTGGTGGTGGTGGTGGTGGTGTGGTGGTGGTGGTGGTGGTGGTGGTGGTGGTGGTGGAGGTGGTGGTGGTGGTGGTGTTGGTTGAGGTGGTGGTGGGGGTGGTGGTGGTGGTGGGGGTGGTGGTGGTGGTGGTGGACATGGTGGTGGGGGTGGTGGTGGTGGTGGGGGTGGTGGTGGTGGTGGAGGTGGTGGAGGAGGTGGAGGTGGTGGTAGAGGTGGAGGTGATGTAGTTGAGTGGACATGTGGAAGGAAAGAGAAGGAAATATCACTCAAAGTGCACCTTTTAAACATTGCTTTTGACATTTAATTCTCTTTATATCCGCTCCATCTCCCATTCTGCCACTTCATTCATAGTATTTTTTTTCCACAGACTTTTTATCATAGACCTTTTAATCACAGACATCCGTCTTATTTTTTTCCTGTATTTAATGACCTTGTATCATGAGTACCAATCAATACCAACCACTATCGATCAGCGCTTTGGAAATAAAACTTCAGCAATATAAACAAGTAGTAACACGTTTCACTTTTACTGCCCAGACAAAAAACCAGCTCATTCAACTGATCAGAAGAGAAAGGCCCGTTTTAGTATGACCTCAGTGCAGTACTTAATGTGTTTTAGTATGACCTCAGTGCAGTACTGAATGTGTTTTAGTATGACCTCAGTGCAGTACTGAATGTGTTTTAGTATGACCTCAGTGCAGTACTGAATGTGTTTTAGTATGACCTCAGTGCAGTACTGAATGTGTTTTAGTATGACCTCAGTGCAGTACTGAATGTGTTTTAGTATGACCTCAGTGCAGTACTGAATGTGTTTTAGTATGACCTCAGTGCAGTACTGAATGTGTTTTAGTATGACCTCAGTGCAGTACTGAATGTGTTTTAGTATGACCTCAGTGCAGTACTGAATGTGTTTAGTATGACCTCAGTGCAGTACTGAATGTGTTTTAGTATGACCTCAGTGCAGTACTGAATGTGTTTTAGTATGACCTCAGTGCAGTACTGAATGTGTTTTAGTATGACCTCAGTGCAGTACTTAATGTGTTTTAGTATGACCTCAGTGCAGTACTTAATGTGTTTTAGTATGACCTCACTGCAGTACTTAATGTGTTTTAGTATGACCTCAGTGCAGTACTTAATGTGTTTTAGTATGACCTCAGTGCAGTACTGAATGTGTTTTAGTATGACCTCAGTGCAGTACTGAATGTGTTTTAGTATGACCTCAGTGCAGTACTTAATGTGTTTTAGTATGACCTCAGTGCAGTACTGAATGTGTTTTAGTATGACCTCAGTGCAGTACTGAATGTGTTTTAGTATGACCTCAGTGCAGTACAGGTACTACCCCCCCCCCCCCCCCCCCCCCCCTCCTCCATCCTACCGTCGCGTGAGATGTAGACGCTGAAGCCGTCGTAGTGGGTGGGGGGGGCGGGGGGCAGCCAGTGGAGCTCCAGCAGCAGGGGGGGCAGCCTGGTGGGCGGGGCCACCGGCGGGGGGGGGCCGAGGGGCGGGGCATGCCCAGGGCGGAGCCCGGCTCGTTGGAGTCCTCGTACTCCGGCAGCAGCCCGTTCACAAACTCCTCCCCCTCCGCCGCCCGGTCGGCGGGGGGGGGCGGGGTCCCGGTGGGGGCGGGCCAGGTAAAGGGCCGCGTCCGGAAGGCCGAGTCCTCGTCCGCCTCCGCCGTCTCGTTGCCGTTGGCGACGCCGCCGTCGTTAGCGGTAGCGGTGGCGTTGGCGTAGGCGTAGTCGTCGGCGGCGGCGGTTGCCGTGGCGTTCTGCGTCGGGGGCTCGGTGGGGGCCTCCTCTGAAGGGTACTCCTCCTCGTCGGCGTGGACCTCGCCCTGGAACTCCTCCTCCAGGAGGGGGACGTCCCGGGCCTGGCGGGGCTGGGGGGGGTGCCCCGGGGGGAGGGCCGCCCCCTCCTGGCTGAGGGGGACCAGCTTCCAGGTGATGTTGCGCGGCGGGTTCGGCACTGCGGTAAAGTAAGGATTTTTGCGGAGTGAGAAAAGCTTTCCTGCGTGAGTAAATTATAAATATTTTATCTTTTTCATGTGAGTTTTTAATCACAGATATTCGTCTTTTATATTTTTTCTGTATTTAATGATCTTGGGTCATGAGTACCAATCAATACGACTCCTTCGTCATTAAACAGAAAGACAAACAGGACAGGGACCAGCAACTGATAGCAGTTTGTCTTTAGACTCCATTTGAAAGGAACGATGTCAACAGGGAGGCAAGAAAAAAGTGCCAAATCAAAAAAATTATAATAAAAATAACAACTCATGGAACGTATCAGAAGTTGATTCCAGAAATGTGTTGGTGTGTTTATATTTGCCTTGCGGAAGCAAACGAAAATCCCGATAAATAACATAATAAAAAAAAGAGAAGTTGAATCCAGAGATGAGTCAGACGGTGCAATGATACATTGCGTGGTGCCTGCTCGCTATTGATGCTTTCAAATAAAAATAAATAAATGTTCCGTATTCACCAGGGCCACAAATCATCAGTGCTGAGCCATGAAAAAACTTTTTTTTTCTTTAATTTTCCTAAATAAATCGTTTTTGGTCGAATACGATAAATAAGTAACAATTCAACGAAGACTTGGGTTTTAAGACGCTGCTGGCGCTCGGTACCTGTCCTGTGCTGTAGGGCCCGGTGGGTGACGCCGCTATGCCGCACCACGGCGGTCCTGTTGATGGTGGCCTCGGAGATGAGCTGGAAGGTGACGTTCCTGTAGCACAGCCCGGGCAGCCAGTGCTTAAACACCGTCTTTCCCCGGTAGAAATCTACAAAGAATAAATGAAACCGTAATCAGGGGACGAGCTGCGGACGAGACGTGGACAAAGCAGAAGCGTGTGAGAAGTCTGCTAACCCGCTTTGAGTGCTCGAATCATCATGTATGGAACTGTTGTATAAGATTAGATAAATAATAACGTGCACTCATTCATACCCATTGCCAAAGCAGCGTAAATAAACAATAACCAATGGACAAATTAACCCTGACGTCACTTTCCACGTATCCCCAGCTTTTACCTTCTAATCATTATACTTGCTTTAAGATCTATACACACTGTGTGTATAATCGCATGAATTTGTGTTGCATGACTGATAATCAATACATTGTCCTGTTTGTATGTTGAGCCAGGTCAAAGATTTTCTGTTACGACAGGCAGAAACGTTTTCTGAATCTGAATCTGGATCAGAATAATATCAGGCCTTTCTTTCATCCGTCACGATTCTAGCATTGTCATTGTCTCGCAGTTTCACTCTCAGTTTCTATTGAGGTACAGAGTTCAGGAGTCAGCCTTGCTCTGTAGACATCAATATAAGACTGTACCACTGGAGTTAGACCTGCTGCTTGCTAGACAAGCAATATTTGTAACTTGTTTCTCATTTGGCCGTATCGTCAGGGTGAAAGCGAAGCAGAACAGAGGATATGGTGAGGCCACCCTTGTCCATTTAAATACAACATTATCCTGTAATGTATTTTTTATGCTTTTCAATCTGCATTACTTGTTCCTAGGAGACTTCTAGCTCGCTTCTACTCTATTATCAAATGGACTATCAATTTGGTTTTATGGCAAAATCTAATCGAAAACAAAAAAATTATATGTTGTTAAATCTACTTCAACCTTTGCTGAACCTCATTTGCATATCTGCTCCGATAGTGGTACCGTAGAGCAACGTTTCAATTAACGGTGCAGTGTGTCCAATTTTGCCACAGCGTTACGGAGTTGGCAGAAATGGAATTGATTATTCATCAACGTGTTTTAATACGTGTATAATTTCATGAAAATAATAATCATTGCGTTTTTATGACCTTAGAACGAGCCCTTTATAATAACATTTATATTGAGGGCATTTAGCAGACGTATTTATCCAAAGCGACTTAGAATAAGCCCATTTGTCAGAAGCAAGAGAAACAACCATAAATCTCTGTCGGTACAGCAAGGATGTTCATAGAGCCGAGTGCAAAGCACTAACTATCACTAGGTTAAATCGTTAAATTAGATAGCTAGGATAAGATGTTAAGTAATATTTTTTAGTGCCAGGACGTACAAAGAAAAATAAGTCAATAGATGAAGTTAATAGGTTTATATCGACATAGGGAGTGGGTCCTCTTCGAAGGGGTTACCCCACTCCCCCTTTAGGTGACCCTGTAAACCCCGCCCTAAGAAAGGCGGTTACCTTTATAGAGCATAGAGCGCAGGTCGGACCCCTCCACGTAGCTGATGTTCACCCGGCTGAAGACGTTGTTCGGCGGGGAGCTGATCTCAAACACCACCCCCGTCTCCGGAGCCTCTCTGTAGTCTGATATGGTCGCGCTGTCCACTGGCAGAGGCTCTGGAACAAACACAGAAAACACTTTTTTATCTGTCTTTATGTAGTATAACCAAAACAGGGAAAAGGATTTATCTCTAGGTGTATAAGTACGCTGCATTATTTATGTGGCCTACATCTTTACACCTAATTGGATTTAATCTTCGCGAAATAGGTCAGGGCAGAGTAAAATCTGTGTTATGCACACATACGCAACGCACCGTAAATATTAGACAATGTCATAACTCTAATCCACATGGATATTTTAAACACGGTTCAGTTAAGGTGTCCGTTTCCAAAGGCTAAAGTAACAAACTAACCTCCCTTCTGAGAATTATTACATCAAATAAGAAAGAAAACATCTAGAAAAAAAAGTGTTTTTCCAAAAGAAATAAGCTACCTACGATTTTATTATTGCTTGTACTTTATTGCTATCGTTATTTATGAGGTTGTTTTAATTTAGTGTTTGTGATAAAAAAGCATGTTGAAGTGCATGTGTGAAGAGTGCTAGGAGTACCCCCCCCCCCCCCCCCCCCCACCCCGGTGTAGTGGATGGAACCTCTGTCCTGTCTTTTAAGTATTTTTAAACTTTTTGCCGCCAGTCTTGGCCACAACTCCCTGGGAGAGGAGGGTGTCTCTCTCTCTCTCTCTATAATAAAGCATAAATCGTCGATATCTCGCCGCAGCGTCGGGTCTTTACGTGTGAGGACGCCCACGCTGCGGAGTGGCCGGGTCCAGGCCCGTCCGTCCCGGGCCAGCAGCGCCACCCGGTAGGCCAGGCCGGGGTGCGTCACGTTGAGCACCAGCGGCGGCGGGAGGCTGCCGTCGGCGGGGAGCGGGAGGAACGGGACCAGGCGGGGGTGCGGCTCGCCGGCCAGCAGCGCGGCGTACTCGGTGACGTTGTCCCGCAGGTCCGACGGCTCCAGGACGGCCGCCATCCAGTCCTCGTCCCGCAGGGTCACCCGGAAGGCCGCGCTGCTCTGGAGGGGCGGGCGGGGGGGGGAGGGAGAACGTCAGAATGCATCATGGGACTTTTTTGTGGCTGGTAAGTGCCGCCATTTTGAGAGTACTCAGGACAAGAGAGTAGTTGTTGTGTCACATTCTAAATCAACATCAATATACCATATAGGGCTTTGTACATCAGAATGCATTATGGGAGTTTTTTTGCCGCAGATAACTGCCACCATTTTTAGTACTCAAGAGAGTTGTAGTTTACTTAGTAGTACTTTGCATCATGAGATATATTTGTCGCGGATAATCTGCCTTTTCTTAGAGTACTCAAGACAAGAGAGTGGAGGTTATGTGAAATCCTAAATGGTCCTAAATATACCGCATCCATTCAAAACTTTGTTTTGCTACGTCTCGCATGAGATACACCGGCGGTTTCAAACACAAAAGTGTCACCCCATAATGACAAACCATTTTCAGATGAATTACTAAACAATGACCAAAACACGAATTTACTGCCATAAACATTCTTATTGTCCTACTCTTCCGGAATCGAGACGGCCGTTGGGATGTGATTCACGATGTACGAGACTAAGAGCTGCTGGAGGTACGATTCAGGAGTTATAAAGAGAGAGAGAAAGCGGAGGAGAATAAGAAGAGAAGAGAGCAATAGTTGGCAACGAAACGACCCCAAAAGACTGGTTGACGTGTGAGATTGATCCCCAAAACCAATCGGGAGAGAGCTGCTCTGATGGCTCTGAAGGCGGGTCTGAGAGCACAGAGGCAGGACCGAAGGAGACATATATTCTCACCGAGCACTTCACTCACTGATAGGGTTAGGGTTGGTCCAGATGGATGGCTATGCCATTTCTAACAAATTACAGTCAAATAAAAGCTCTTAAATCTTAACTGCTGCACTTTAAAGTGTGGGAAATGATTGACACTTAATTTTTTACGAATGATTGGCCTAACCACTCCATCATTCATCACCAATCAATGTCATCAGTAACATTGTCGATTTTTTTACTGCACTGATTCTGAAACACAGAACGACAATGCTAACATTTAATGTTGTGAATTGGTGAGGTCGGGTTATTGTGCCAGAATATCTTTTCCGGTTGGCAGCTATCCTAGTCAGTCATCGTGGACCCACGCGCACACACACACACACGCACGCACGCACGCACGCACGCACGCACGCACGCACGCACGCACACACACACACACACACACACACACACACACACACACACACACACACACACACACACACACACACACACACACACACACACACACACACACACACACACACACACACACACACACACACACACACACACACACACACACACACAATAAAACGACAATTACACACAAACAATAAAAAAACAGTGTAACACAGAGGTTGACAATCTCCTCCAGGGCTCTGTCACAGAGCACCGTCCAAGAGAACCGTTGTTTATCTTTCGCCGGTCGTTTCATGTTTTCCCCGAAACGTCGCGCAACGGTGACGGTCCGTATCGACGTTCCCGTTTTGACGTACGACCGGTCGACGCCATGTCTCTCCCCCCCCCCCCCCCCCCCCCCCCCACCAACGCTGGGATCAATGCGACAAAGTGCTAGCAGCATTAGCTGTCATTAGCAGCCACGGAGCTGCCGCTGGACCCGGCGATGGAAGCACAGAGGAAACCTTAATGACAGACGGAGATATGACAGCGCTGTCTTGAGGGGAGTCTCGCTCGGGTGGAGTCGGGGAGCTGCAGTCTCCTCCCTGTGGTTCACCGTTAGGAGGACGAGGGCGAAGAGCATCAGGAAAGACACACGCACATACACACACACACAAATACACATGCACACACACACACACACTCTCAACACACCATACACACACTCAACACACAGCACAAATACACAGGCACACACACACACAGGCAAGCGCGCAGTCACACACACTCACAAAGATACAGACCTACAAACACACACACAGACACACAAAGAAACAGAAACACACACACACACACACACACAAAAGAGAAACAATGGCACACAAAGACAGAGAAACACACAGTCACACATATATACCAAAACACAGACAAACACACACACACACACGTTTGCACGCACACTTTTAATCTGGAGAGACTGGCAGTAAAAACCCCATGAATCATACATAGTTGTTCTCTCTGTGATGCCTCCGACTCTACGAGAGATTCTTTAGGAGCTTTCCCCCTTTTCTTCTTCTCTCCCTGCAGCTGATTCTCCAGCTCTGGGCAACGACCCTTGCTTTCTCTCGCTCTTTTTCTTTACGTTCAACTCTCTCTTCCTCCCTATATCCTTTTCTATGCCTCTCTCTCTCCCTCCCTCTCTCTTACCCTCCTCCTCCCTCTCCCTCTCTCCTCCCCACTCCCCCTATCGTCCCTCCTTTATCTCTCTCCCTCCTCCCCCTAACTCTCTCTCACTTCTATTTCCTCCAATCATCTATGCTCCCCCCTTACTCTCTCTCCCCCCCTTTGACCCCATCTCTTTCTCGCTAACCCCCTCTCTCTCCCCCTCCTTCTCTCTCTCTCTCTCTCTCTCTCTCTCTCTCTCTCTCTCTCTCTCTCTCTCTCTCTCTCTCTCTCTCTCTCTCTCTCTCTCTCTCTCTCTCTCTCTCTCTCTCTCTCTCTCTCTCTCTCTCTCTCTCTCCCTCCCCCCCCCCCCCCCCCCCCCCCTCTCTCTCTCTCTCTCTCTCTCTCTTTCCACAAAGGGGCTTCTGTTCGCTGGCCTCCCTCGTTGCTGGTCACGGGGGTCCCTGGCGTGGCCATGAGATCTGCCCTGGGGTTGGAGGTGTGTGGGGGGGGGTCGTGAAGGGGCTGGATGGGGGGGTGGCTGGGAGTGGATGGAGGGCTGGATGGCGGGGTGATGGAGTTGTGGGGTAGGGTTGGCCGGAGGAGTGGGTGGGGGTGGATAGAGGGGTGATGGAGGGGTGGGGTGAGGTGGGGTGAGGTGCTTGAGCCCGGGAGCAACAAGGAGAAGGCTTTTGTCGTAGTCACCCTCACTGTCCTCACTCGTCTGCCACGATCCGTCGCTCTATCTCGATCTGTTCTGCCTCCTTATCACGCTATCTCTCTCCTTTTCTCTCCGTCTCTCAGATTCTTTCGCTCTCTCCTTTTCTCTCCGTCTCTCAGGTGATATCTCTCTACCATTCACTCTCTCTCTCTCTTTATTTCTCTCTCCCGCTCGCAGATTTTACTCTCTTTTCGTTATCACTCTCGCTTTTCTTTCACTCTCTCTCCATTTCTCTCGCTGTCAATTCTGCTTTCCTCTGTCCCTTCCCCCTCTCTCTCTACACCTCTCCTCATCGCTCTTTCCCTCTCTCTACCCCTCTCTACCCCTCTCCTCATCTCTCTCTACCCCTCTCTCTACCTGTCTCTCTCTCTTTCTTCATCGCACTCTTTCCCTCTCTCTCTCTCGCTCTCTCTCGCTCTCTCTCGCTCTCTCTCTCGCTCTCTCTCGCTCTCTCTCTCTCTCTACCCCTCTCTACCCCTCTCTTTCTCTCTCTCTCTCGTCCATACCATCGGCGTGGCAACCGTCTGCGGACCTCCGATGCGACATTGACGAGGACGGGGGAAGATTACCTTTCATGGCGCCGTCGGAGGCTAAATCACCACATTTAACCGTTCTAAATCATTCATGGAGCCCTGCACGGTCACGGCTGCCGGCCTGAACACATTAGGCCTGCGTCTGGTGGCGCTGAGTGGCAGCGGAGGGACTCTGTGAGCCTTGTTAATTATGGACTAAGATAAGAGGATCCAGAAAGACAGTATCGCTTTCAAAAACCCTCCTGAAAGGTTTGGCGGCCGGGTGCGAGGCTCAGGGGGCAGAGCGGGGTGACTGGTGACCGGAGGGTTGCCGGTTCGATCCCCGGCTCCTCCTAGCCGAGTGTCAAGGTGTCCCTGAGCGAGACGCCTCACCCTGACTGCCGCCGACCAGCCGGCTGTCGCCCTGCGGGGCTGACACGGATTTCGGTGGGTGAATGTGTGCGTGAACGGGTGAATGTTAGGCCATATTGCTAAGCGCTCTGAGTGGCCGCTGGTTATAAAAGCGCTGCGTGAATGCAGTTTGTTTACCATTTGAGAGGCTAAATGGTGGGAGAACCGAGTAGTACGCCCCAGTAGTACAATAGGATGAAAGTGGAGTTTCTCCTGACGGTTAGCGATGAATAACAGATGCTAAGCACTTCCAGATTCATGAAGATTTCCGCTGGAAGGTAAGAGTGTCGTGGTTTTTCGTCGACAGCAGAAGCCCTGCTTCTCAGTACAGTAAGCGGGATCTGGAAGAGAGCTGCTGGAGGGAAACAGGGCGGCTTTCCGAGCGCTCCCGACCGAACACCTGATAAAGGGCTTAGCCCGACCCCGCCCGACATGTGGAGCGTCTGAGCCCGACGACCCGCCCTCCCAGAAGGCCTTTAGGGGCCCGGTACAGGGGCCCGGAATAGGGATACTTGGCGCCGAATTGATTCTGAGGATGTATGAGCGAGCACTTCTTGGAAATGCAGGAAAAAAACACTTTCAACTTTTCCACATTCATTGGCCCACACACACACACACACACACACACACACAGAAAGAACGCAGGAAGATAGCGGTATAATTGTTCTCAGTGTAAGCCGGTAATGCCAGCTGTTCTGCTAATGAAATTCACGGAATATAATTGGACCAGTTTGAGGCTTTTTTCAGTTTCTTCGCAAATTTGCATTTCATTTTTTTTTTTTATTTGCAAACTGAATCTGTCAGACCTAAATCTAGACCGCAAGAGTTGCTGCCCCCGCAACCCGACCCCGGATGAGCGGATGAAGATGAGTGACGAGAGAGAATCTGCCCGACCAGTAAAGTCTGGGAAAAGGGACAGTCTTTATATCATAGCTTGGCGATGTAGCCTGTTTTGGACCAGTGTAGCGAAGGGCAGTGTATTCTGCATTGGAGCAGGGAGGTGGAGCATGAAGGGCTGCGTTACGGTCCCACATTCACGCAACGAAAGAGGGGATACGGACCCCTTACGTCCTTGCGGACCCTCCTTGCGTCCACAGCAAGGGCCGGACGTGCGCCTCCCAAAAATGATAACCTTCCGTCGAGGCGGCGCAGCAGCGAGGGCTGCGATTGGTCCACTCGCTAAAACCCGACGCAGAACCATAAAGGGTTCATGACTGCGTCGGAGCGTCTGCGTGGTCGTTGCGTTGCGTGAACGCGGGACCAGAATCAGCCCTTAACTTTGGCCGCTGGTCGCCGGGTCCTGGGGTCAGAGTGAGAAAGCGTCCCGGAGCGATTGGGTTCCCAGACGCCGACGTGCCAGAGCCCTGCCACACAGTGGACCGTCACACACACTCCGGAACCTCCGTGCTCTGAATGTCATTAGCTTATCTCCGCGGGGTGTCCTCCTCCTTCATTATCTGACATCCTGCTGGTCAACAGCCCCCCCCCTCCCGCCCGTCACTCCTCCTCCCACACACCCATGGCGTTCTCCAAAAGGTCACCTTGCTCTGCCCTGTCCAATTGCCTCCTTCCTGGTTTCCTTGTTTATGGAATACAGACTATTTCCATGATCGTGTGTGTGTGTGTGCGTGTGTGTGTGTGTGTGTGTGTGTGTGTGTGTGTGTGTGTGTATGTGTGTGTATGTGTGTGTGTGTGTGTGTGTGTGTGTGTGTGTGTGTGTGTTTGAGTATGTGTTTGTATCGATGTGTGTGTCCATGATTTGTGTGTGTGTGTGTCTGTGTGTGTATCTCTGTGTGTGTCCATGAATTGTGTGTGTGTGTGTGTGTGTGTCCATGATGTGTTTGTTTAGATGAGTGTGTGTTTGTGTATATTATGTGTGTGTGTGTACGTGTATCTATTTGTGTCCATGATGTGTGTGTTTGTATGATTGTGTATCTACGTGTGTGTGTGTCCATGATGTGTGTCTATGTGTGTGTGTGTGTATCTATCTGTGTGTGTGTGTATATGTGTGTGGGTGTGTGTATCTATGTGTGTGCGAGCGTGTATGTATATGTGTTGAGTTGTAGCTAACAATTCCATCCAAACTTGTCCACGCAATCAGATCATGTGACAGTTTGCATTTCTATGATTGATTATGTGATAATTTCTGAATCCCCAGTGGAACATTAGCATACCCAATGCATGCTTGGTTTGATTCAGCAACCAATCAAAAGCATAGACTCAAACATCCCACATGATAGCGAGCCATTGTGATTGGTCGGTTAAAATAGCAACACAGTTTACTTAAAAATAGCGTCGTAAACAGAATACCGTCAAAACAACTCAACTTTTTGTGGCGTACTCGTGTATAATTGGTCTTAAACTGAGCATTTATTGATTAAAAGATTGATCCAAACGCAATCTCATGCACGATCAATACAACAAAGTATTGATTTACATCCTGGCCGTACGTATGCTACATTTCTGGAGAACACTAAATAAACATTGTTAGGCCAATCCTGACACTTCAAATCATCATCATCATCATCATCATCATCACCCGTCATCGTTATTATTCTAGGTACGGCGGCACTCAGTCTAGTGGAGGAGATGGGGGAGTGTGAGTGTGTGTGTGGGGGGAGGGAGGGGGAGGGAGGGAGGGAGGGGGGGGGGGGGGTTGGGGGCACAAAGTCATAATATCTGGAATCCCAGAGATAAGGCAGCCTTTCATTAACGGGCTCAGTGGGAGTCGTTCACACAAACACACACTCACACACACACGCAGACGCACACACACACTCCCGCACACACACACACGGTCCCACACACAGACACACACACACGCAGTTGCATTCGCACCCGCACAAACTCACACATACACATACACTCGCAAACGCACACAAACACACGCTCAAGCACACGCACACAGACGCAGATGCAGATGCACACACACACACACACACTCCCACACACACAAACACACTCCCACACACAGACACACACACGCAGACGCATTCGCACCCGCACACACTCACACATACACTCGCAAACGCACACAAGCACACGCACACACAGACACAAACACATGCACACACGCAGACACACACACACACACACACACACACACACACACACACACACACACACACACACACACACACACACACACACACACACACACACACACATACACACACACACACACACACACACGCCTCCTCCAGCCTGCGAGGCTCATCTGTCTTGCTCTGTCATCTGGGTGTGGCGAGAGAGCCATGAAGTCGCGCCGTGGCGGATGAATAGTGTATGTCTGCTGGGCCAGGGCGTCAGAGATCCCAGCGTAACGACCCCCTGGCATTATGCTATAACATACCGGATCCTTCGGCGTGCGACCGTTTATCTACAGGGTGGCTGGGTGAATACAGAGTAGGAACGACGCCATCTTGATCGCTTACACTAGAAGATCATTCTAGATCCTCGTACCAGCTTATACTATCTGGTGTCCAAGCTATGAGGATAGGTTAGTGAGCAAACCTGAAAGACAAATAAAGAGTATAACAATATAATAATAATTATTATTATATTATCCATGTCAACGGATGTATTTTTTTTTAACACAGGCTGTTGGTCGGAAACATTGGACAGTAACCGTTAAATGGCAGCCATTTCCAAAAAGACATTTAGGGGCAAAGCACGAGACCACAGGTGTAATTGGAGCTAAGGCTCCAACTGAAGCAGTGTTTGGAAGCAGAATGAGCTCTTTTACAGTGTCAGTAAACCTAAATCACAAACAGATCTAAATGTCCCTTCCCTGTGAGTGAAGGCCCAACCTACACTTGGCCTAGACCAGAGGACAGTCTGTCCTGTGTGTCAGTGTTACAGGATGTTACAGGATGTTACAGGTCGACCTGAAATGTAGGCTGCACAGAAAAACCCATTTTCTTTATGTTATCATTTATCTATCGTTTTACCTCAGGCCACAGCCCACTTAAAGGACATAGCAAAAGATGGTTGAAGACAACAATATAAATACTTCTCTCATGTCTGTGGGCATACTCTGTTCATTTACCATTGGCAGAACATGATGTCCCCATTACACTATTTAATCACATCCCACTTCCCACGTCGTCAAGCCACGAATAGAAAAATACATCTCTTATTGACCACAGCTGTAGCAGGAGAAAGGAGTGCAGAGCAACTAGTACTGAGTGCAATAGTCCTGAAATGGCTTCATTGCACTCTAAACCCACTTCCTCGCTCGCTCCCCGTAACGTTATAACTCAAACGTAATAACGTCCTGTGATCGGACTCTGGCCTTGTGAGTATATATGTATTCAATCAAAGACACAGACGCAAACACACACACACACACAGACACACACGTATGTATGCGGATGGACACAAAATCTTTGTGTATCGGAGGATCATTTGGTCTTTTGGGGCGGGGGGGGGGGGGGGGGGGGGGGGGGGGGGGGGCTGTGAAGTAAAATATTTACAGTTTTTCGCAATCGCTCGAGTACATTTCCCGAAAATGCTAGACTCACACTCCTGACAAAGCAAAACTCTCAAAACAGTGGAAACCACTGTTTTGGCCATGTTTTCCACTTTGCTCTCTGGTGACCCTGCTTGATCAGTCCATGAACAAAGACTCAAAAATCCCAAACACTTGCATCATCACCGGAAACACAGTGCACACATGCTGCTCTCGACTCAAACCCACAACGCACTGACGCTTTACGAAGGTAACAGAGATAAGGGGCGTTTGAGAGGTTTGACTCCCTGCCCCAACGTTCTGGGTTCAAGTATATCCGCAAGCAGACCTGTAGGCATCCTCGAGGAGAAAGCCCTATCCCCCTACTTGCTCCTTAACTACATGCATCTGAATTACATTCACATTAGGGCTGCACAATATATCGAATTATTATCGCGACGAAGATATTGCCGTCCCACGATGACACGTAGTGTCCTCGCGATATTTTCGCTGTATTTTTTTTAAGCAATGCATCCGCAAAAGAAATAACCAAAAAATAAACTAGCCCCGCCCATGCAGTATACGCTCTACCTCCGCTGCAAAGCGAACCAAGCGCTCCCTGTACACCTGTCTGCGTCTGCGTGAGTCCATCCGGCACACAGCGGCGCGAAGCCTGAAAAAGGGGGGGGGGGGGGGGGCGTGGCCTGGAGGCAATTTGCCGCTGAGCACAGTGTGTGGCTCCTACCACTAGGGGGTGGTAGAAATTCGAAAGATTTTTTCATGAATAATCGTGGTAAATAATCGTGATATCAATATTAATTAAAATAATCGGGATAATCATTTTGGCAATAATCGCGCAGCCCTAATTTACATTCAGGGAGTTCAACAGACGCTTTTATCCAAAGTGCCTTACAATAAGTACATTTGTCAGAAGAAAGAGAAACAACAACATTACGACAGACACTACATAACGCTAAGTACTATTTTTAAGTGCCTGTGAGTCGCTTACAAAACGAGTCGATGCTAAAGTCTCATCCAAGGAGTACAAGTTGTGCCGGTTTGTGCTAGGTATCTCAGTATAATACGTCCCAATGTCGGCCTTTAATCCTCTTTGGCCAAGTGATGCTCCTAATTCCCATGATGCAACAGTGCACGATGACATCAGAAGTGACCCTTGGACAGCCGGGCATCACTTCAGGGCCTCGCTGGATGGCGAGAGATCTCGCTAGTAACACATTTCCGTGGCACAGATACTCGGATAAGGAATTTGGGTCAGAAAACTCAAAGGCTTACCGCAGCAAAATGGATTATCTGATTGGTCGCCAGAAAGGGAGACGAGTACAGCAAAAGCACGAGAAAGAAAGTCAAAAGAGAAACTGCTGTAATTCTCTTCCTCCTAATGAGAGCGATAGCGTTTAGGCGTAAAACCACCGCCACCACTTGGGATTAGGGGAGCGTTCCATCGGGATGATGCGAGTAATCGATCCGGATCAGGATATACGTTAAAAAACGGGATTAATGAAAGCTGCACTAAAAAACAGTGCATCTTTGTTCATCTGGATTTGAAAGAATATCTTTTTGGCTTTTTGGGATTTCTGTGTAATGTCTCCGCTTCCGACATCGCTGCGTGAAATGTATTAAGGCCATGAAGTCGTTTAAGAAAACAGAGTACTGTTAAATAGGCACTTATCCGCTCCCCTTTGGAGTCTGGGGAAAAGGTTTGAGTGGGTGAAATACCTGAATGATCTGAATACATCTTCCCTTCAGATGGGTGTCCATGATTACGGTACTCCGAACCAGAGATAGACTAACATCCAGATAATAGAGATCTCTCTCATACAGCACAAGGTGAGTGATCTCTGGGGACATCCACGATTGCTCTGGCAAGGTGGAGGAAGCCACGAAATCCAAAGAGTTACAACCACAAAATACACGTCTTTCTCTGATTCTAAGAGGGGGTCCTACTCCCGGATAGCCAACAAAGAAGAGATGTTTCATGTTTGGAAAGGTAAAACGCAATCTAAACATCACTCCCCTAGCCATCCTCACTCTGAGATCCTGTCCAAACTCTCACATGGTTAGTCAACCACTAAAGAACTACATCTCCCACAACGCCCAAAGCACTACAAGGACTATTTTTGTTTAAGTGTACGGCCCTTGATTCTCACAACTTTTAAACCCTGGCTGTTTCCTTTTTTTAATCTCTTGATATTGACCTTCAAATACCACAAGATCGTAATTAAACTGCTCTGGCAGGCCGACCCAGACTTTTAAAAGGCCAAGCTAGTTCCTCATAAGGGCACTCTTCAATCATCTCGCCGTCCCACAATGCACTGCTTCCTGTCCCAGGGAGAATGTGGAGGGGTTTGTATATTGAACTGACCCGTCAATGTGTTTGGAGGATGTGCGGGGGAACTGTTCCGGAGACTAACTTGAGTGTGCCGTGGATGCGATGAGAGCTTTGAGTGGTTGGAGTTGTAGAGGGACCATCAATTACTCTCAACATTCAAAACCCAACTGAAGCACACCGCCTCAGAACCACACAAGACCTGCGGTACCCCTGCCTTTCATCTGCTCCTGGGCCATGTTTTCCTTCAATTTTATCGACCATTGCACTGATTCTAAGCAATTTAAGTGTCTGTCTGTCTGTCTGTCTGTCTGTCTGTCTGTCTGTCTGTCTGTCTGTCTGTCTGTCTGTCTGTCTGTCTGTCTGTCTGTCTGTCTGTCTGTCTGTCTGTCTGTCTGTCTGTCTGTCTGTCTGTCTGTCTGTCTGTCTGTCTGTCTGTCTGTCTGTCTGTCTGTCTGTCTGTCTGTCTGTCTGTCTGTCTGTCTGTCTGTCTGTCTGTCTGTCTGTCTGTCTGTCTGTCTGTCTGTCTGCCCCTAGTACTCAATAACAAGATGCCAGTCTAACTCGCATTGGATCACACAAACACTGTTTGTATTAATACCATTTCAGCCATCCCAAACCTATTTAAAGACCGTCCTAATAACAGGGAGGACGTGTGTGAGCATATATTTAAAGGCACTTCACTGTGGTACGTATCAAAGAGCGAAAACAACATGGATAAACTCTGTAGAAGAGGTTGAGAGATTAATATTAACATTCCAGGCCAGATACCCCCAGTTCTTCCTCTCAATCTCGCCCCCTGTCCTTCTCAATCTATTGACATGGCTTTCTGTTCCTATCTATCGTCTATTTCCTTGATTTTCTGTCTGCCCCTCTCTCTCTCTCTCTCTCTCTCTCTCTCTCTCTCTATATATATGTAGCGTTCTGTCTGTCTTTGTCTCTCTGCCTGTCTGTCTGTGTCTCTCTCTCTCTGTCTGTCATTGTCGCTCGGTGTCTGTCTGTAATTCCCTCACTCTTTTACAGACTCTCTTCTTATCTATCTCTATCCCCTTCTGTCCGCTCTGAGCCTATCAAGACCTTATTCACCCTATCTCTCGTCCTGTCTGACTATCTACCTCTCTTGGTCGCTATGTCTATCAATCTATCTGCCTGCCACTCAAGAGTCTCTCTCTCTCCCTCCCTCTCCCTCTCCCTCTCTCTCTGTCTCTCTCTCTCTCTCTCTCTCTCTCTCTCTCTCTCTCCCTCTCTCTCTCTCTCTCTCTCCCTCTCCCTCTCCCTCTCCCCCTCTCTCCCTCTCTCTCCCTCTCTCTCTCTCTCTCTCCCTCTCCCTCTCCCCCACTCTCCCTCTCTCCCTCTCTCCCCCTCTCCCCCTCTCTCCCTCTCCCTCCCTCCCTCCCTCCCTCCCTCCCTCCCTCCTTATCGGCTGTCTGGGATGGAGAGGAGTCAACAGTGGAGCCTTCTCCCTCCTGGCCCCAGATCGTTCTGCCTTCTCCCCTTTATTTGGGTTGCCATGGCGACGACAACGGTGGGGGAGGGGCGAGGGGCTGTGGAGGACCCCCCCCCTCCCCAATCCCCTTGTTTCACTTGACAACAGAGCGCCTCTGTGAATTAAAAAAAAGCCAGCCTACTTCCTCGAAGCGGCCAGACGGGCGTGTAATCGATGGCAGAACTCAACATGAGTCATTCTTTCGCTTCTGAGAGTTACGTGCCGCATAATGCCATCCCGTCGACTCTGATACCCGAGAAGACACAGTATCCAGTACGAAGCCAGGTCACAGTTGCTCAGCGTATGTTCAACAATGATCTAGACTCCATATTTACAACAGAGATGTTCTCCTGGTAAGACAAATGTAAATGGCTGGACAGCATTGAATCAACTTTTACTTAGTCTAATAATCCTTACTGTTCATTTTGTATGGTCTAAATAAATGCTTGCTTGTTTTGGTCTCATATAACACTTAACCATACAACATTGTGCCTTAATGACCGAGCGCAGGATTAATACATTAATAAACGATGTCCTGATAACCCATATTAAAAGCATTACCCCAAGATAATGGTTAAACCGGAACGACATTTCTTATCTGTATGCTGCTATCTATTCTGTACATTCATTCGTTCCAGTACTGCTCAAGTATCGTCTGCTGGAATACAAAACGCAAAGATCAGTAATGCTCCTAATTCGACATTAATGAAGCATGTCCAATATAGAGAGGCCCTCTGCATTGTCTATGAGGCCCTCTTCATTGTACTATGAACACGCACTCATCCTGATCATGTGAAGGGAGGCTCAGGCTGGTGTTGTGAAGAAGCAGAAATGAATATTCAACGGCCCTGGGGAAAAGGAGGCAGAAGCTTTCAAGGCCAGAACTATTTATTTAGGCCGTGCTGTTTTTATCCGTTATTCTATTCTTGTTCATAAAGGGAACCAAAAAAAACGTAAAAGAACTTCTATTACTTTTACTGTACTTGATCAGTGAAAGCGTTGACTGTGAGGTGGGTTTCAGGAATAAGTACAGGCAGAGTTCTTCACCATGTCTCCCCCGTGTTGTAAAACAAAGCAAAAGTCAAACAAGATAAGGATTCTTTTTTTTTTCCCCGTTATCTTGCGAATTCCGAGCGAGACGGAGAAGGGGTGTCGAGGGATCGAGAGGGTGATGTAAAAAAAAAAAAATCACCTGAGGGAAACACAGAGGGTATTTCGTCACGTTTCCCTTACATTTCATCAAACTGGCACAAGGGAGACTTATCTCTGACGAAACCAGAGTAAAAGAGAGGGCGATGTTTAATCATGTAGGGTGAAACGCACTCTCTCAAACGCACTCTCCTCAATCCGGTCCCTGACCTGTTATTCTTTCCCCTGTTTAAAGCCCTACACACGACTCCCCCTGTTTCAGAGCCGTGAGCATCGAGGAAAGCAACGTAAACGTACATTCACATTTACATTTAGGGCATTTAGCAGACGCTTTTATCCAAAGCGACTTACAATAAGTACATTTGTCAGAAGAATGAGAAAAAACTATATATCTCTGTCGTTACAGTAAGGACGTTCATAGAACCAAGTGACAAGCGCTAACAATCACGAGGTTAACCCATTCCCTGTAATACAACAAAGATAGCTAGGAAAGGATGCTACACAATGCTAAGTACTATTTTTAAGTTCAAGGACGTACGACACACAATCGAACGTACCACGTTTGTGGGCTGTTGGCTATTTAAATCTTCAGTTCAAGAGAAATGGCCTGGTGTATTCTGTGTTTGTTTTGGAGAACAACTTGATCCAAACAGGGAACGAACCATAGACTCAAGTTGTTCCGAGCTGCCGAAAAACCCTCCTCAGTTTGGCTTTGAATTGGGTGTTGAATCAGGGGTGGGATTATAATGTTACTCTGTTGTAATAGGAAATGATCCATGTCAGAGGGAGGGGACACACATTGTCGATTAAGATATGTAAGAGAAGCTCATTTGCTCATATGTTTAAACATGAAGAGGGGACATGTTGCAGGCCTGTCGCTGTTTGAGTGGAAATCAAACACTATCGTTGTGGAACGGCCTCGTCTGCCAAAGGAATTCTCTTGGATTGTAAACTCCCTTTCATTGGCAGACCATCAATCCAAACTTGTTGGATATATTTCCCGAGATAATATTGGCCAGATGGTTCCGAAAAAAACCCAAAAACATACCTTTCAAGATGCTACAGCATATTATCCAACCGGAAAATAAATAATTAGCTTCAGTGTGGGGCTATAGGTTACAGTCGGACTGAGAATGGGTGCGTATGAATCGAGCACATATGTGGAAGCTCTCAGGTCATTACACAAATCACATTTATTTCTGTTTTATGAGCGTGAGTGCGCTCCTCTCATGTATCTTATTTCTGTAAAGAGAAGCCCATGAAGCATTAGTATCACATATATCTCTACGGTGCACGTGAACGTCCACACCCGGTACAGCTCTTCTCCAGAGGTTCACCTCCACCTCACCCCAAAGACGAGCTGGTGTGACTGAAGAGCCACGATTACCACCACAATAAAACGTCTAACCGATTGCAGTAAAAGAAATAAAATAAAAATACTAATGATTTTTTTTTAATGTTTCAATTTTAATTGCCTTAATTATCATTATTATTGCAGTTTTCTGAGGCGCCCTTGAACATCTTTCAACGAGAAAATCGAATTTGGCGAAAAAGAAAAGAAATGGTGAGATGGAGTTTGTGAAAGAAAAGTTGTGTCTGGGGGAGGCCTGAGGAGGAGGGGGGTGTGGGGAGCAGGGAGGGGGCGGCGTGCGGTCGACCGCGACCAGGAAGTGTTGCCCCCTGCACAGGCAGCTGCCAACATTATCATGCAAACCTGAGGGTATTGACTCACCCTCCCAAAAACTCTGGAACCAGTCGATGGTCCATATGTGTATTAGTGAGAGAGAGGGAGAGAGAGAGAGAGAGAGAGAGAGAGAGAGAGAGAGAGAGAGAGAGAGAGAGAGAGAGAGAGAGAGAGACAGAAAAAGAGAGAGAGAGAGAGAGCGAAAGAGAGAGAGAGAGAGAGAGAGACAGAAAAAGAGAGAGAGAGAGAGAGAGAGAGAGAGAGAGAGAGAGAGAGAGAGAGAGAGAGAGAGAGAGAGAGAGAAGGGAGCGAGAGAGAAGGGAGCGAGAGAGAGAGAGAAAGAGAGAGAGAGAGAAAGAGAGAATGAGAGGGAGAGAGAAGGGAGCGAGAGAGAGAGAGAGAGAGAGAGAAAGAGAGAGAGAGAGAGAGAGAAAGAGAGAGAGACAGGGAGAGGAGCCAGAATGGGTGAGTCAGAAGTCTTTTTGGTGCTGGTAGGTTGTGCACACAGATAGGACGAACCAAAGCGTGGTCCCGGCCGGGGATGTGAGCCAGTGATCTAAAGGGCAAGGGACATCCCAAGGCCATGATCTAATGAATACAGGCCTCAGAGAGCCACCGCCGTGTGGAGAGAACCCTGTGTGGTCACGTTGTCCCCTTCCCCACCCAGTCAATCTTACCGCAGACACACAGCCGCGGCATACGGCGCATCCTTCACAGTAAGAGCGCACCACTGCACAAGGATTTTGGCACTTATTACGAAAGTTCAACAAGTGGGTTCGAGTGGATAATATGAATATGCATAAGCTGAGCATATGGCAGGAGAACATCCTTCCGCCGAGGGAACAACCATCGCTATTGTTGACGGACAAATTATGCAAACATTAACACAAGACGAAACTGGATAGAGCGATAAGGAAAGGGGATGGGAATGGATCCATAATAAGGGACCACCACAAAAAAAACACGAAAATAAACAGACCTATTGACATTCTCCTATTTTTTGCGAAAGATACTTTCCACACTAACGAGATCATCTGCAAACGAGTCAGACCTCGAGCCCAAAAATAGAGCGAAGGCGAACATTTAAAAAAACGTGAAAAGATAAATAAAAAGGAATCAAGTGTACGGATGACAGCAACGAGGCCCAGATTAGCGCTGATGAGACTGCCTGCTGGCCCTCTGATTGGCTGGCCGTGGCTCTGTAGGAGAGAGCACACAGCCAGCCAGAGTCTGATCAGCCTAGATTGGATCGGGGGGGGAGAGAACACGGGGCTTGATCCCGCTCTTCTGCCTATATGGTCACACACACACACACACACACACACACACTCACACACACACGCAGGCACCCACACAGACCAGACTCACACCCACATGCACACATGCATGTTGCACACACACACACACACACACATATACGCATGCACGCGCTGAACACATTCACACACACCAACACACACACACACACACAAAAACACAGCAGTGGTACAATGAGCTCGGACAGAACTCTTCCTTCCAGAGAAAGCTCCTAACTGGCTGACAGACAGACAGACTGAGTCTGTACCGAATCCTTTATGCGCCGCTGAAAAGCCTTTCAGTTTCGCTCTTGTTGGTTGATAGTCGATCTCAGCTGGTAGTGATGGACAACGGCAATTCAGAATTCATTCCGCCTCTATTTTGTAGGATAGAAATACATACATTGTGGAAAAAATTGAAAATGGACGCCTGGAAATTGACGAGGAAATTACATTGCCATTCAGGGTAAAGGATAAACTGTCAAAACATATTTTGACAGTTTGATCATTTTATTTGGCAGTGCATCAATGAAACATGAACGTTTTTGATTGCTGTATGGACGACAAGTCTTCCTGGAGCCGTCTATTCGCTCATTCTCGTTAACTGCGGGAGTAATTTGCTCTGGAAACGTAAGGAAAGGAAAACTAATGAGGAGCGCTTGTGCCAACACTTAGTAAAGCAAAAACCTCACCCGCCCGTCTGCGAAGACCCGGGCAAACGCCCGAACATCTCATTAATTAACATAGAGCCGGCGAAAAGAGATAATTACAGAAAACGCCCAAGTGACTCCAACCACCGTTGATCCACAGAGTTCCTTAATTCACATCCGAGCTCCTTGTTTTTGTTGTTCTGGGTGAGAGGGAGGATGCTTAATCAAACTAAACAAAGAGTAATGAGGGACCACTGGATGCTGTGTGTTGTGTTCCCAACCCCCCCCCCCACAGAGAAAACAATGGGTGTTCGACAAGGAGGGTGGGGGGGGGCCCTCCCTTCAGCCTCCACCCACTCTCTGACTGGCTCAATGAGCCCCAACAATGGCGCCCTATACAAACTCCAACAAGGCCCGTGCTGAATGCCCCCCCATGGCACCAGCTAAGGATGGGGCCGGTGTCTTCTTTATTGTGCTGCGTCCTTCCTCCACCCTCCTCCTCCTCCTCCCACCTCTTGACATGAGGACAGGAAGCTATCGGCAGATCAATAATGGCTGCCTGCCGTCCGTCTGAGGCGTCAAGTCAGCAGTGTGTTCCTTCTTCTACTACGTCCTGTGTTTCTTCAGGACGCGTGGTTAAGGCCCCACGGCGGGCTGGGGGCCCTGAACAACGCTGGAGGGGGACAGCGACACTGGGATGTCACCGAATATGCAGCCTCTTTTTCCATCAGCGCCCGATAAGATGGTCAAATTTAGAAATTCATTCACTTTTTCCATGCTGATTTGTTGAGGGTAGGACGCGGTTGATTTTGAGTTCAATTCTCTATCCAGTCATAGTGTTTGCGCTGCACTGGATTTTTAAATCTCTCGTATCCCTACATAGGATGCAACATCTATCAGCTAGACCCAGCCTTCAAAAGGGCTTAGGGGTGTCCTGTAACATAACCCATGACTGTTACTGTGATCAAGAGCACTATGTGTTGATTTTCAGTTTGTTTTTAGCACGCTAAAGCTTAGCTAGCCCACAGCAAGGTTCCAGTTGTCTTCATTGTACTTTCTTAACCATATGGCAGCAGTAAAACAGGCTGATAGCCACGGCTAATACTAAAAGCTAATGCAGACGTCTTGCGGTGGTGGATAATGAGCTCACATGGGTGGTCATTAGTGTAATCTTCCTTCCAGAACCATACCCGATTACACCCCAAAAAACACACACACTACTGCATGTTATTGGACTTCACATGAGCGGATCTGTGGGACTGCACTCCAGTGTAATCGACTACAATTATGGAATTATGCATTTGATATGTTTGGTGTAAAAACATATTTGGGACTTGGTTAATTGCTCCGACTGTGGGTGTTTTGTTTTTGAAAATGGCATCAAGATTCTGAAGGAAAATCAAAGAGTCAATGGGGAGAAACACTCGGGAGAAAACTTTATGCCTTGTTGTTTGTTTGCATAAATAGGTGGCATAGGACGCTTGAATAACATATTAATAATAATAATAATAATACTTGCTCTTAATCATACTATTTGGCAAGTTTGAATAATTACAACTTTTGATTTAAAATATAAGCTAGACAGCTCGATAAACTTTCCAGGAATTCATTCATTGGTTTCATTGTTGACTGAATGTTAAACGACAGCAAAACCTTTATGAGACCATTAGGTCTTTAAATGATTCAAGGAAGGAGGAATGGGTTTGAGTTATGTTCTACTGTTATCTACTGAATGGCAGTGGCACTGCATGGGTTCTCAAATGCACTGGATCAATATTGAATTATTTATCTGTAATAAATACGCAGGCAATGTTGTAGCTCATCAAAGTTATGTCTGCAGGTTTTGTCACTGTTGTTATTGGGCCTGTCAATCAATTGACTGCTCTACAAGGAGAGCAGTAGTGGCAAGTCACTCATAGTCAACAATGTCACTATGGCCATCATTGTCTCCGGTATATTCTCTATGGCACCAAATGATTCAGCTTTTCACAACGTAATCTCCACAACTGTCCATCTCTGTCCCTGGGGACTACCTTCGGCTTTCAAAAAACACTACGTATTTATATATTTTTTTACATATTTTACTTTTCAGATTTCTGATTCAATGCATTGTTTTTAGCGGTTATTAAGGTGCATTTCCCAGCCTCCTTCCCTCACGCGGGCACCTCCCGCTCTGTGTCTTCAGACCCCTCCCACTCTGTGCCTTCAGACCCCTCCCACTCTGTGCCTTCAGACCCCTCCCACTCTATGCCTCCAGACCCCTGACTCTATGCGTGTAACGCCTGCTGCTTTAGATACGGTGATTCGGCCGGCCCCCCCCGCCGGGTGTGTGGCTATAACATTAGACCTACATTATGCTAACACATCACACGTCGCTGAGAGCCAAATGAGTGGGAGGAGCCTGGTACGGGATGCCGGGTCAGAGATAGGTTTATCATGTATATAATAAGGAAGTCTTGTATTGCAGCTGGTTTTACAATGCACAAAAATAACTTTGCACTTTTTTTAGCATTTATTTATTGTATTTTTATCTTATTAAGTATGGAAGCTCTCTGAGGAAATGTGTGGTGTTATGTCTGTATGGAAGCTGCAGTGGCATTGTAATTTCAAAGGATTATTAAAAATCTCCTATTACACTACTTTTCTGGTCTTAATTTCTTATTAATGACTCCTATAGCGCAACCTGACACGAATCACAGCACAAAAAACTATGTCGATTTTTCGGGAAACTCTTCCTCTCATCTGGCCGCTTTCAGCATTCTCCGTCAACACTCGGCTTCGTCCTTCTCCGCCCCCTCGCCCCCCTTCCAACCCCACTCCGTTGTGATTGGTTACCTTCCGGTAGAGCATGTTGCAGCAGTACCATACATCGAAAATCCGGATTGTCCCTAGTGTTTAGCGCTCTGCACAACCCCCCCAGACGGTCAGCAGGGAATACGTCTACATGCATGAACGTCATTATTTGACACTTGAGTATGGTTAAACGTCAAAAAAAGCATTATAGGTGCTCTTTAAGGATCTATTTATCTATCGATATTATATGAAGTGTCTTCAACTTCACATGTCTTTAATTTACACATGTGTTCATTAATCAATCTTAATGTGTTGATTCCCCTTCCAACATTAAGTCAAATGTTGCAGAGCACCTTTGGGCAACAACTAGAAATGCCAGCCAAAACATTTTTGTGACCTCAGTGTAAATCAGTGGTCCTCAAACAATGGGTCAGACACACATTCACATGCACGCGCACGCGCACACACACACACACACACACACACACACACACACACACACACACACACACACACACAGGAAAAAATCTAAAAGCAATATAACTCATCTCCTCCAATATCGTCCTGTCATCCCCACATGGTGGTTCACCAAACAAACAGGAAATTAAAGACAAGCCAGCCAATCAGATAACAGGTAGATAGATACCATATCCAATCGTCTACGGGTCGGCTGTCATTCACACCCATTCTGGGGTCCGGTCTACACCAATGGGTTGAGCAAGGCATTCACACAAACAGGGTTGGGGGTTCGATTCCCACTAGGGCCACCCATGCACTCACGATAATGCAATGACGCTTTGGATGAAAGAATACATACTCTGAATGTCATATGTAGTTGCTACTATTTTCCCTTTCACCAATTGTACTTATTAGTCAAACAGAGTGTGTGTGTGTGTGTGTGTGTGTGTGTGTGTGTGTGTGTGTGTGTGTGTGTGTGTGTGTGTGTGTGTGTGTGTGTGTGTGTGTGTGTGTGTGTGTGTGTGTGTCACAATGACTTCTATGCTAAAAACACAAACTAAACGGCAGTAGCAGAGAGTAAGCCCACTCTAAGCCGGCTTTGAAATAATGGGAGTACAATTCCTGCCGGCCCTGAGCTGGACAATTTAGCAAAACAAACATGTTTATAAAATTCATTATCTCATGAATTATTTAAAGCCATGTCTGCTCATGAGTCTGGCTGTGGAGGCATGTATCCTGAGGCCTGTCAGAACCCAAAGACTGATGGAATCCAGGTGGACCCTATCTCTATGTTTCTCTCCACGTTTCTGTGTGTGTGCGCGTGCGTGTGTGTTAGACAGAGAGAGAGCGCGTTAAATTGAGTGTATGTGTGTGTGTGTGTGTGTGTGTGTGTGTGTGTGTGTGTGTTAGACAGAGATAGAGTGTGTGTGTGTGTGTGTGTGTGTGTGTGTGTGTGTGTGTGTGTGTGTGTGTGTTAGACAGAGATAGTGTGTGTGTGTGTGTGTGTGTGTGTGTGTGTGTGTGTGTGTGTGTGTGTGTGTGTGTGTGTGTGTGTGTGTGTGTGTGTGTGTGTGTGCCTGCGTGTGTGTGTGTAAGACAGGGAGCGAGAGGCTGTGCGTGATGTGAATGTGTACAGTTGTGTATGTGCTCTGAAGCGAGTCTTACGTTCAGCAGTGGATGCAGGGCCTGCAACCAGTGAGACTGACATGGCTGTTGAATCAACCGACTGACCCAATTTTGCCTGAAGAAATAGGCTATACAGAGAAGCACATTTCGTTTGCCACCTCCGAGTAACGTGCTGCAAACCATGTGAGGGATGAGATTCACCAGAGCACACGACATACAGTAGATAAACCGACCTACATTAATAATCTAGAATATTCGGGTATACAGTGTGTTTCCAGCCACAAGCCGTCACGCTCCACATGACAAGCCAGACAGGCGGAGCGTCGCGCAGCCCCCTAGCTGATGGGTAGCATGTTTCCCCTCATAAACACCCCGTAGTCCCGGAGAAAAAGAGGAAAAATCTTACCTGGATGAAACACTGGAGATAGATCGCCCAAAGAAATGTTGAGACCATGATAGCTCGCAGACAAAAGTCTCCTTTTCTTAGCTTTCACCAGTATCTCGTTCATCCAAACAATGGCGATTTTTTTAGCTGCATAGGACCGCTACAGCGCGACTCGACACGCGTAATTGTCTGCGCGCTTCGCTCCCAACGCTGCTTTCTTCACTTCAAAATGGACCGATAGTGGCTAATACCATCCCTAACGGGGGAAATACTTGTTGGACAAGAGTGGGTCGGTGTCTTAAGAGGGGTTCCCCCGACATATACGGTGCCCTGGAGAAAGGGATGGTGGGACCAAGGCAATGGTCATCATTCCAAGACGAGACAGACGTATGCTACATGGAGAGACAGAGGCTGCTTTCTCCTGCCGCTCGCCGACGCCCCGCCCTGTTCTCCCTAGGAGGAGGCTGGGGCCCCGAGGCACCACATTGGTGGACTGGGTATCATTCCGCGCTTTTATTCGTTTCATTAAAAAAAATACGATGTAAAAAATATTATTAAAAAAGTCTGTAAATAAAGGAAAAGTACAGTTGGGTCAATCGTGTTTTAGAAATCTAATGTGGGGTATCTAACAAAGGGAATGGTCAGCAGATCAAGAGATGGAACCAGATGTTGAATTTGATGCTGATCGCCTTACATAACGGTTCAAGTAATTACAGAAAAATAATTTTTATGGTAGCATAAAGGCCATAAAAAAGTTTGAATGACAATGTTACTGTTTGGTAATGGAGATAGTGATCAGTATTCCGTTTTGTAAGTATCGTAAAAAAAAGAGAGGAAAAATATGCATTAAAGAAGCTGCTCCGCCTCCCAGTGGTAAAGGTTGGAATGGTTAAAAAATAAAAAATAAATATAGACCTATATATAGCCTATAGTTACAAAAAGAGCATTAATCGATTGAATAAAAGTCGAGTACGACTATGAGCTCGATTCCCTTTTGATCAAATGCACTTTGGACTTTGTAAATACATCATTTTATATATTGGAAGAGGCCTATTATAAACATGGCAGATTTACAGGGAACGTTAAGCATGTACAGTTATTAACGCTATAGGTAAACCAAGCGTTTTCTGTGTGCCTTTTGTTTTTCTGCCTCAATTCAGATTATCTTCGAAAGGATCGTCTCCCTGAAGGCGGTATGCTCTCAGTCCTTGAACTCGGGCCATTTTTAAAAAGCGTGAAAAAAGGAAATGGGACCAAAATGCTAATTCAGGATCTTTATCAATCTAGACTAGCTAACTTCACGCTGAATAGGGTTTAGGATGACTCCACCAAGATAATTAACAACTAGAAGAGAAGATTTGGCTGCGTTTCTTTAAGCCTTTAAGCGATTTGGATCACCATTATCTACTTTGTCACATGCCAAATGAAGCCTAATCCGTTTAATCTGTGTATGAAGTTTTAAATGTTGGGATGAAACGCACTCAGAAGAGCGCGCGCGAGGACTCACGCGCGCGCAGACCCACGCGCACACACACACACACACACACACACACACACACACACACACACACACACACACACACACACACACACACACACACACACACACACACACACACACACACACACACACACACACACACACACACCACATAAACGTGTGTTCAAATAATGACAAAACATCTCGATTATTTAAGGGTTGTACAAAGACTTATGTTTTTATTTTATTGTAATTCAGCTAGAAATTAATAGGAGTTCCCATGAGATATTCATATTAGTTTTCTGATTAGCATTAAATATAATCTGTATGTTCCCTTTCCCGATTTATTTTGTTCAACTAAAAATGCGGGGAGAAATGGCCTATATGAAAGTATGCCGATTATTACATGAATGCGTACGCATACCATCACAGCAAAATACTTGGAATTACAGTGACAGCAGAGCAGGAAATAGGGATCCAAGGGCCAAAAATTATATTTGGGTGAACGTCAACGGCAAGAATGTACTTGCATCAAAACGCAACGTGCAGCATTTCTCCATCGAATTTGCATGTTAGAGTAAGCGTGTTTTCACAACCTCCTACAGATTACGTCGTGACTATTAAACATGTCGGGGATGTTGTGGCAACTTGGTAAAACAAATGCAGGATATTTTTCTGACACAAGAGGGCAGTCTTGTGCCTTAACCAACCAACTACGAGGCTTACACGCACGTGTGTGTGTGAACTATAAATACATCTTCCCAGAAACACATTTGGAGAAAGTATTTACAAGATTATGAAATTAATATGTAGGCCGCTTTGGAATGCAGTAAACGGATTTGCAAATTCGGCCTAGTGATTTAGACATTCATAAACGCACAGATGGAGACATGCATTAGCTTTTTTGGTGGACAGTTATTGGTCTATCGGAGGGTCTTTGCGGGGACGTCATAGTTTGGGACATGGGTCTGTCAATCTCTTTGAGATGGTAACTGTCAGAATGCGATGTTTTTTTTATCTTAACCCACAGCTTTATGGGTCGTTACATCAGAATATTTGGCCTACGGTCTGATTGAAAATGTACTCTTCCTTCAATACAGTGCACTTTGATATCAAGCAGGATTTCCTGTGGCAGTTAGGCCATCATTTCCTGTACAGTCATTATTTCCTGCCTCGAATAAACCTGAACAAGAGTTCATCAACACCCAATTATTCTGCCTTTGAAACAATCCATTTAGACTCACTCAGAGTGTCATTCATATTGTAAAATCGCCCGTTTTAATGTGATAAAGATCATATAAAACCACCATTGATTCAATTGATGTGTGTAAATGGAATGAACAAACGGGCAAACGGGCCCAAAACTACACACCCAAACAACCAGAACAAAACACAGAAAACGTCTACCACCATCATTCTTCTCTGTCGTGGTTCCCAGGAAATAAGCCAACATAAACACGGCAGTGAAAAAATAATTAAAGAGAAGAAAAAAGACAGAGTTGCAGAAGTGTGGTGTGTTCACGTGTGTGTATGTGTCGTCGGGTGTGGGTGTATGTGTGTGTGTGTGTGTGTGTGTGTGTGTGTGTGTGTGTGTGTGTGTGTGTGTGTGTGTGTGTGTGTGTGTGTGTGCACGTGTCACTGGGTGTTTGTGTGTGTGTGTGTGTGTGTGTGTGTGTGTGTGTGTGTGTGTGTGTGTGTGTGTGTGTGTGTGTGTGTGTGTGTGTGTGCGTGCGTGCATGCAAGCTCAACAAAGTGTGTGTTGTGTCCCAGCATGTTGGCCCACCGCCCATTTCCAACCAATCGGGCTTCCGGGAAAACCTTTTCCATGTGCCGTTGCATTCTGGGTAGCGGAGCACAGTAGGTAGGGGTAATCCCGCAGAAATCCCTGTCTCCATCGGAGGCAACCCTCCACATGTAAGGAGACACCTTCTATGAGCCTGAACAACAAGGGGCCCTGTTGGTGGGGCACTCTTTGTGTGTGTGTGTGTGTGTGTGTGTGTGTGTGTGTGTGTGTGTGTGTGTGTGTGTGTGTGTGTGTGTGTGTGTGTGTGTCGCACGTTAGACAGAGAAAGAGGGTGTGTGCGTGTGCCATGTGTTTGTTAGACAGAAAGATAGAAAGTGTGTGTGTTTTGGAGAGAAAGGGAGAGATAGAGAAAGCAACGATGTGTGTGCGTATGTGTGCGTGCGAGCATGTGAGTGAGTGTGAGCCTGTGAGCGTATGTGTGCGTGCGTGTGTGTGTTGGAATGGGAGGGATTGGGTGGCGTTTTCTTTGCTTGCAAATGAGAACATGTTATGCAGTCAAATTACCTGTCCTGGGAAACACATTCCGCTGTGCATCGCCGGCTGCAGTTGGGTCGTCATGTTTGAATGAACAGAATCCGTTCGACTGTATGAGTTCAGGGTTAGCATAGCATTAGTGGAGTGAAGGAGAGTTTGGGGAAAAAAATAGTCAACATACATTGTGTTCATGTTGAATGTACATGTACATGTACCTAAGCGCGCACAAGTCTGTGTCTTTGTGTGTCTGTGTGTCTGTGTGTCTGTGTGTGTGTGTGTGTGTGTGTGTGTGTGTGTGTGTGTGTGTGTGTGTGTGTGTGTGTGTGTGTGTGTGTGTGTGTGTGTGTGTCTGTTAGAAAATGTGACGGACACACTGAAACCATGCAGTAGAGCTGGATGTACCAGGAAGGCAGATGCTGTTCTCAGAAGCAGGACCAGAGGAGGCGGGGAATTACACCAAAAAAAACAAAACGTTAGAGGCAAAAGGAGTCCTTTCAGATTAGCTTCACATCGCGCACGTCGGAGCAGTCTGTCTCCATCGAGGGCAGTTTAGTGCTCTCTGTGACCGGCATTTATATTTCTTATGTTTAACCCAAGCCAGTATAAACTTCAGTCTAGGAAATACGACAAGAACAAATGTTCTCTCAAGCAAGGAAGTAATAAATAATAAATACCACAGCAGGTTGAAAACAGGTCTTTGTAACTAAATAAGTCAATGAGTAACATCATCCACATTTACACGCGAGTTGTATGATTTAGTGGTACAATGCTATAGATATCTTGTTTATTCACATAATTGTGTGATATACAACACATGATTTTGTCCAAAGTCCATAATTAAATCCAGCATATGTTTTGTGTTTCCTAATTTCTTTTTGCATTATAAAGTTCAACTCGATTACCTCTGGTCGGGGTAGATCATTTGCTACTTTGATGGGGGCCCCCAGTTTGTTTACAGCGCTGGGTTAATAAATGCGCTTGCATGTGTTGAATAAACACATCAAAGTACTATGCGTCCATTTATTTGCACACATACGCAAGCGAGCGATGAAAACACAAGCCATATAAGGGAGTTCCTGGTGTCTGTTATTGTCAGCCCCGATGCCCCACTGGGCGCTGTTCGCGTGTGTGGTTTACGCGCGTTTAATGGAACATATATTAATTATGACAGTGTACTATAACTATCATTATTATAAAACTATATTGATTATTTTTTGCACCGGTTCCAATTCATAATTTTCAACACCTGATCAAGCGGGTAAATGTACGCGTGGAAATAAAACAATATTGAGCAATTCTTTTTGCGTGGCCGACCACGTGACTAGTTGAAAACAAGGCGGCTATCAATAATTACAAAGAGAATATCTACATTGCCAAACATGTTATAACACGTGTATTTTTATATTTGTAAGCCATCTTCTTTAGGGTCGTGCAGAAAGCATTACTTATCCATGAATTACCTAATAGGAAAATGTGAAATAAACTCCACGGGCCACTTCAAACATAACATTCTCCATAAGTAAGTAACCTGGTTACGATTAGGCTACTTCTAGTTTTGAAGATGTCATACCTGCCCTTAGCACCTCACCCCACAAAAGACTGTCACGGGGCCACACGAAGAAGGGCAGGGTTGCTCGGGCAGGGGGGGGGGGGGAGATGGAGGAGGCAGGGGGAAAAAAGCGAGTGTTTGCAGGCTTTCCTAGAACGGGAGTATAACAAGCCCGGAGTTAACAGCTTTCCGGGAAACTCGCGGGACCAGGCGCTGAATCTCGTATCACGTGCATGACTGAGTTGGTCCACAGTAAAAGGCCGTGTCGTGTATCTCAACGGCCTCTATGTTTTTGGGTTAGAAAACGAATTTAGGCAGGCATTTTTATAGGGGGTGGATCGAGTATTTTTGACGTTATTTTCTCTAAAATATAAATACAATTATTTAAATATAATATAGCCTCTAGGATAATATTTCATTTGGCGCTGACGTAATGCAAAACACACAATACAAATTCCTCTTTGAATCCGACCACCTATCGTGTTCAACAAAACAAAGCAGAACTTCAGAGCAGAGCGGCCGGTCCACCTTAAAATATAAGACATACAGCTATCTCTCGCAGTCCCACAGTAAACTTTACAGTTCTAGCTTTTGAAGAATCACTGAATGGAATGGGGAGGGAAAAAAACAATCATTGTGAGCCGTCTGCGTGTGGGTGCTGCCGCGATTCCTGGAACAACAGTCTTCTGATAGCGGTTTATGGCCAGGCGACTGAATCAGCTTCATATCAGTGTGAACTTTTCCTCTGGTTTTCCAGGAATAGACCAAACCGCTGAGTGTGCCGTGCACGGTGCACCTATCCACTAACTGACTGTACAGCAAGGCAGTCGGTGACAGGCGGGCAGTACTGTGTGACATCGGCCGACTGGTGCATTCCCGATCAACCATGACATGAAACGCACGCACGTCGTCTCACTCACACACACACACACACACACACACACACACACACACACACACACACACACACACACACACACACACACACACACACACACACACACACACACACACACACACACACACACACACACGTAATTTAGTGAGTCCAGGGCATTGTGGATTAATTATTGCTTGATTATAGTTAATAAATTAATAAAGTATAACTCATCTCAAAATGTGTGTCTCAATCAAACGAGCCACATCACTGCATAAAGTGCTAAAACAACACCGTACCAAAGGCACCACATTGTATGGCTCTCACCAGTCAGGAACATGAGGAACATGGCATTCCTTGTGCGTGAATTATGCACATCGTTATGTTTGATGGACGAGCAATGCCCAAAGACTGTCATATAAGGTCCGGCCAATCAGATTAACGGCAATAACTCAATCATAATATTGATTTTAAACGACTTAGACATGTTTATGTACATGTTGGGTCACCCACAGCTAAAGCCATTATAATAATGACGTTTATTTGCACTGGAAATCACCAACCGAACTCCATAAAACCTAATATGGAGAGAGAGAGAGAGAGAGAGAGAGAGAGAGAGAGAGAGAGAGAGAGAGAGAGAGAGAGAGAGAGAGAGAGAGAGAGAGAGAGAGAGAGAGAGACGAAAAGAGACGACCAATGGAAATACAAGCCGTTAATCAGACTGCACCAATGCCCCATAGCTAGGGTACAATGGACTAAAGTGCACACACACACACACACACACACACACACACACACACACACACACACACACACACACACACACACACACACACACACACACGAGAACTATTGAGAAATACCTTCCGCGTTCGAGGACTCCAAAGTGTGAATCCTAACTTCCTGATTCTCTCCTCTAAGACCGAGCGTTCCGTCGCCTGAAGCCGGAGAGAGGGCGAGTGTGACATGAACCGGGGCCTCGCCCAGGGTGCACGGCGACACGACAAACCGCGTAGGAACCAGGCCTGAGGGCCGTGATTACGTCACACGCACACGCACACACGCACACGCACACACACACACGCACAGCTGTCAAACTGATTGAGTGAGAACGATGGAGAATAAACAGCAAAGAAGATCCCCAGGACTTAGGGAAGAAAAAGATACAGATTGGCCCAGGTCCTACAGAAGGTATTACTACATAACTCATACGGGAATGACCTGTCCAAACCGATAAATCCACCAGGGATGCCTCAATCCAACCCCTATCTCTACTATAACTAACTACAACTACAGAAAGCTGCAGATCTCCACACCGGTATAGTCCAGACAACTAAGACTATAATAACCACTACCGGTACTAGTATAAAAGGCACACAACGTATAAAGCCACCTCAGAGATGCTTGCCGAAAGGACGCCATACTGGGGATAGGTTCCACGTCGACGCAGCGCAAGGGGGTTTACGGACCCCTTACGTCCTCGCGGACCCTCCTTGCGTCCATCGTGAGGGCCCGGCGTGCGCCTCCCAAAAATTGTAGCCTTGCGGCGAGGCGACGCCGCAGCGAGGGCTGTGATTGGCCCGCTCACTAAAACCAGACGCGGAACCAAAACAGAGTCACGCCCGCGTCAAAGCTGCGTTGCGTAGACGTGGAACCATCATTGAGCCTTGAGGCCTATGGGGGTTGGCTGCCATGTTTACAATCTCTCTCGCGGATGTTTTTCCTCCCTCTGTGTTGAGCCCTGAGGCAACCGATCGTCCAAACAGCGCTCAGCCATGCAGTGTGACAGGCATGTCCCGGGAAGAGTGAGGGTCTGGTACAGGGACCCCTTGAGGTGAGTGAGCGACAACCTGTTCGCCCCCCCCACCTACACCTGCCGCACGTCAAAATAAGAGTCATCCTACGAGTTTGTTTTGGGATTCCGGAAAGGTTTATTTACATTATCGGAACATTGAGTTCCAAGATCTGTTGATTGTTCCTGATGTCGCAGTCTTCTTTGAGCCTGAGTAAACGCAAGCCCCCCCCCCCCCCCCCCCCCCCCTTTCAATCACACTAAGTACATTAAGTACATTAGCATCGTCGATTGGCAACAGGAGGGATTATTTACAACCAAAGTGTACTTTCTTTGGCACACCATTGCTGTTTGTGTTAGAATTACATTTAAAACGTGTCTTAAAGTCTTAAAAGTCTTACGGCTGGCTATTTCTCCATGGGAGTCTTAACTAGGCGAGTCCCTCTTGGAAAAAGAACAGAAATTGTCCAGTCAGTCAGAGAAGGTTCTAGACCACTAACGCCATGGCGATTAGCATAAGGGGTCCTTCACCTAACCAATGACGACGCAGTAGTCTTCAGGTCCAAATTTGGAGGTCCTCTGGGCAGGCCCCCCCCACTGGGATGAGACCTGGGGGCCGACTCGGGACCCATCAGCGGGGTGGGGGGGGGGGGGGTGACGACTCACAGATGGCCAGGGAACACCTCGGGAACGCAAAAAAAACAGACAGTGTTTTTTTTGCGTTCCCGAGGTGTGCCCTGGCCATCTGTGAGTGCCCCCCCCCCCCACTGCCCCCATGTCACCCCCTCCCTCCCATGACCACCCCCCTTCCGGAGCAGCAGGGAAAAAGGCGGTTGTAAGCAGATCCGTGTTTCCAGAAGAACGCCACAAGCGGTCTGCGCTCCGGGTCACTGGAGGACCTCTCTCAGGACCGACGGGTGGACCTCGGCCGCCCGCAGACCCTCCAGCAGACGGCCCACCGTGGCCGCCCGGCCCCCCGACTGACGCCACCTCACCAGGCCGGCCAGCGCCCGCCCGTGGGCACTGAGGGGGTGGTCGGCGCGGCAACGGTACAGGGCCCCGGCCGACAGGCCCAGGTGCAGCAAGAGGGAGTCCCACTCGGCGCCCAGCCGGGACGCCAGCCGGGAGAGCTCCCGGTCCGAGGGAACCCTTCCCAGGACGGCCTCGGGAACGTCATCTGGGGGAAAGAGGGAAGCACACCTGGATGAAGGAATCGTCGCTGGGAAGGTTAGAAGAAAGGAGCTATTAAAGGTTTCGTAATGGCAGCTTTGTTTTTTGTAAGTAGCGGCGACATGAGGAGGTCTTCCTCATATGAAGAAGGAAAATAGTTTAACTTTGGGTCACTTTATTTGCTTGCTCATTTGGTATTCAAAAGGTCTCCTTTCTACTGGCCTCGGTGGCACCTTAAAAAAATACTATTAGATCTCTCAGCCGTCAACAAAGATTTGTGTCGCAACAGTATGTTGTGTTGGCAGTGCGCGCTCGCATATCATTAAACGAACTCGGTTTGTTTTCCACACCGGTCCCTATTTCCTGAATGGTTCAAAGCGTGGACCTTTCCAGTGACTCTGTGCAGCAGAGTGCTGACCTTGGGTGACTGAGCCCTGGTCAAACCACGTCAGTGGAGCTGGGAGCCAGATCGCAGAGCTAGGACAGAGACAGTCGCCGCCTTTGTTTCAATTATCAAGATGTACCATTTATTAGAACACATTTGGGCCAATTACCGTCTTGACCTAGTTAATGCGTTGCCCTTGAATTGTTTTTGTTTTATACATTTAATATCATTTTTCTATTTGTTTACTTCCCCCTTGAGTTCCATTGAAATGTGATTGTGTGTAACTGTTTTGATTCCCGGAGTCCTAATCATGTCAAGATGTGTAATTTGCTGAATGGAGTTGTGGTTTTTTACTATGGATGCCAAGTCAACATAAAAATGAAAGGGCAGAAATGAAATAAAGAAAATGGATGCAATCAAATAAAGAATTAACGGTTGTATTCAAAGCACCAAGCTGAACATTCTACTTCCTTGTTTTTATTGCTTTGTTGCTCCATATTTCTTTCGAAAAAACACATTCTGTGAGCAGATAAAAACCTTTTTAAGCTGAACTGAAACTAAGGTGAATTTAAAGGTCATCAAAACATAACCTTTGTGAGATATGTTAACATTTTACTTACTTTACTTACTTTACTACCCGATGTTGGGTGATACAAAGGGTAATAATAATCAATACTAATAGGCCAAATCGTTTAAAAAGCAGTCGACCAGGTGTTGGTATGAGACTTGAACCTACTTTATGTCCCTTCACTCCTAGCTTGAAGGCAAACATATGTTGGACAAGTGTTTCAACAACCGCAAACTACCAATTTGAAAGTTACTTAATGACACAAATAAAATAAAAATATTAAACCTAGTATAATAAATAATATTAATATAATATATATATATATTACAAAGTGTATAGCAAGAAGGCAGGCAAATTAATAATTTAACTTGAATTTAATTGCTTATTTAATACTGTACACATTTGGTCATACAGACTTTTTTTTATTAAAAACATGACTTAAAAGCAAATGTTCTCTACATGTCATTAAGGAGCAATCAGGGGTCATCAGTCAGAGAGACAGGGCCAACATTGGGGTTTGAACCGAGAACCCTAACTGTTTGGGTTCTGCAACGGGCATCCGAATCCCACCCCTAACCAACGGAACATCCTGTAGACATATTTCTTTCTCAATGAAGTCCTTTGGCATTGGTGTGTCAGGGCTTGCCAGTGTAAACATCAATCCCACCACAGTCCAGCCAGTAAACTGAGACTATAACGTCTTCAATGTGGGAGGTGTGGGCCCGACCGCTGATCTGATCTCTCATTGGTCAAATCCAGCCAGCTAAAAAAAAGTTTTCAAAACAAGAGTCCAGACTTTAAAATGCCATACATCCCGTGCACACAGTCTCACTGCCACCTCGAACACTAAGCGCCGAGACTTGGCATGCAACAGGAAAGTTAATTATTGAAATGTTAGATTATCTATATTTCGACGGATTGTGTGCTTTTGTGTGCACACTTTTGCACAGTTTTTCTGTTATTGTAAGGAAAGTAACACACACATTTGTTAGTTTAGTATGCACACTCACAAAAAAAAACAGCCCAAGTTTCCTTGTACGTAAACGACAAGAGGCCATTGCTAAGGTTGTAAAGTTGAGAACCCCTGTCATCATGGTGACCCATACGCGAATCCAGAGCAAAACTAGAAAAAATTGTTAAAAAATCAAAAAAGCCCACAAAGGATAATCATTGTGACCGGGTTTGTATTGGTTCAACGTGGTAGTTCAGTGTACGTTTCGTTTTCTATTAAATAACTAACGAGATATTAGGTTGGACTTCCCGTGGATCAGGCCCACATTTCTCCCTTGAAGGCCGAGAGTTTTTTTTCGCAGTAAAACGGAAAAAAAAGCGGCAAAGAATTCCTGGAAAGTAGGAAGCAAGCAGCGAAGCAAAACAGGCCGGAGACGGGGGGGGGAGGGAGGGTTGGAGGGCACGGCGTCCGCCCAGCCACATCCATCACACTAAATGGCCTGCAGCTCTGAAGGCAGTCCACTCCTGCCAACAGCGGCCTTGCGAGCGTGTGTGTGCGTGTGTGTGTGTGTGCACTTGTGTAATTCGAAGGGTATAAACTTACACGGATCACCCGTATGCTGCTTATTGTCCACATGGGGACTGCAGAACCAACAGGCGGGAGCCAAACACTCTTCTCTGTCTGAGAGGCTGAGGGGGGGGATCGGGCCCCGGGCTAGGGGGAGGGGAGGGTAGGGTCTCTCTCTCTCTCACTCTCTGTCTGAGAGTCTCCATTGCTCTCTCTCTCCATTGCTCTCTCTCTCTCTCTCTCTCTCTCTCTCTCTCTCTCTCTCTCTCTCTCTCTCTCTCTCTCTCTCTCTCTCTCTCTCTCTCTCTCTCTCTCTCTCTCTCTCTCTCTCTCTCTCTCTCTCTCTCTCTCTCTCTCTCTCTCTCTCTCTCTCTCTCTCTCTCTCTCTCTCTCTCTCTCTCTCTCTCTCTCCTGTCATGGAACATAATCATGTACATTGCCAAAGTCAAGGGAAAAAACGAATTACTACAAAAAGGGTACAAGAAAACAAGGGGAAATGACTCTCTCACTCAACCTAAAGTTCTCCCTCTCTCTCTCTATAATAATTTCATTTAAAGACGCCGTTCTCGGCACTCAAGGACACCGTACAGAGGTACACAAAAGTCATTTGAGAGGAACACAAATCAAAAAATAAATAAATAACAATATATAGAAAGAAAGGAAATTGTAACAACACAGACATAGTGATTGGCATCAGGTGGAATGGGCAGTTTTGAACAGATGGGTTTTGAGATGTGATTTGAAAAGTGGAAATGAAGTGATGTTTCTGAGTCCGGGTGGTAGAGCATTCCAGAGACGGGGAGCAGAGCGGCTGAATGCTCTGTGCCCCATGGTGATGAGACGGGCAGGGGGGACACACAGGTGTACGGAGTTAGAGGATCTGGGGGAGCGGGAGGGAGTGGGCACGTGGACGAGGTCGGACACATATGGGGGAGCGAGCTTGTGGACGGCCTTAAATGTAAACAGGAGGACTTTGAATTTGAGACGGAACTGAACCGGGAGCCAGTGGAGCTGCTGGAGGACAGGGGTGATGTGGTGGATGGATGGGGTTCCAGTTATAATGCGGGCAGCTGAATTCTGGACCAGTTGCAGTTTATGGAGGGATTTGTTAGGGAGGCCGAGAAGGAGAGAGTTGCAATCATTTATACGGGAGGTGACGAGGCTGTGGGCGAGGACGGCGGCAGTGTGGGGGGTCAGGGAAGGGCGGAGACGATTGATGTTTCGTAGGTGGAAGTAGGCAGACCGGGTGATGTTATTGATGTTGGATTGAAAGGATAGTGTACGGTCCAGGATGACACCCAGACTCTTAATCTTAGAGGAGGGTGCAACAGTGGAATAATCTATGTTGATTGAAAAGCTGTTCGTTTTTGATAGGGTCGATTTTGTGCCAAATTAGTAGAACCTCGGTTTGACTGCTATTTAATTTGAGGACGTTGAGAGTGAACCAGTTTTTTATTTCAGTGATGCAATTAGTGAGGGAGGAGGGCGGAAGAGTGGACGAGGGTTTAGTGGTGAGGTAGAGCTGGGTGTTGTCAGCATAACAGTGGAATTGAATCTTAAATTTACGGAAGATATTGCCGAGGGGAAGGAGATAGATGATGAAGAGGAGGGGTCCCAGGATACAGCCCTGGGGCACACCTGAAGTGACGGAGGAGGGGATGGATTTGAACGACTTCAGTTGGATGAACTGAGTGCGGCCAGATAAGTATGATTGAACCAGTCTAACGGAGTGTGGGTGATGGCAATGGAAGCTAGTGTGTTGAGGAGGATGCTGTGACCGGGTGTATCAAAGGCTGAACTGAGGTCGAGGAGGTTATCTTGATGAGTGCTGTTTCAGTGCTATGGAGTGGACGAAAACCGGACTGGAACTGATCATATAGGTTATTGTCGGATAAGTGAGAATGGAGTTGGGAGGCAACTGTTTTTTCAAGGATCTTAGAGATGAATGGAAGATTGGAAATTGGACGGAAGTTGTTGAAGTTGGAGGGGTCAGCACTAGTGTTGGCTCGTTCATTCGCGAACCGGTTCGAATGAGAGAGTCTTTAGGACGAGTCTTTCGTTTCTCTCGTTCGTCTCGTTCACCATTCGATTCACCGGAAACTCGACTGAACGAACTAACGAGTTTCTGGTAGCACTAGCTCCACTGAGTCTGACTGACTCAGCTGAGCACCGTGCAATGGCGTGTATTCCAAGATGCGATTCACCGCTACCGGAAACTAGGCTGATTCGCGAACGACTCCTCCCAGTTCAGTCGAGTTCCCGGTGAATCGATTCACCGGAAACTCAACTGAGCTGGGAGGAGTCGTTCAGGAATCGTTTGTTCATTCAGCCTGGTTTCCGGTAGCGGTAAATCGCATCATGGAATGCACGCCATTGCACGGTTCTCAGCAGAGTCAGTCAGACTCAGTGGAGTTAGTGCTACCGGAAACTCGAACGAACGAACGATTCGCGAACGACTCCTCCAGTCGAACTGAATCACGCAAACTGGATCACGGAAACGAATCATTAAATCCACCACTCGTCTAGTATTGGTGTAAAAGCCGCGGTTTTGAAGGTTGTAGGGAAAGTTCCAGTGGTGAGAGAGGAGTGGATGATGGCAGAGATGAGGGGGGCCAGAGAAGGGAGGCAGGCTTTAACTAGTTGTGTGGGGAGGGGGTACAGTTGACAAGTGGATGGCTTGTAAGTTCTGTAATTTCTGAGAGAGTGGGGAGCTGGAAGGAGGAGAGTGAGAGTGACGAAGGGTGAAAGTCTGTCGAGATGCTGTGGTGAGGGACTAATCCAAGGTGCTGGTGGATATCCTTGATGTTTGGGTTAGGGTTAGGGTTAGTGAAAAGTGAAAAAGGACATAATGGAGTTGCAGAAGGAGGTTGTGCACAGGAGAGGGGGGGAGAGAGGCCTGGGGTTTAGTGATATTATTGAGTAGGGAGAACAGCGACTTGGAGTTGTCTTTATTGGCAGTGATTCTACTGGAGTAGTAGTGGGATTTAGTGCTGGCAATGGAGTCCTTGTAGTGTAAAATGGGATTATTGTACATTTCTTTGTGAATGGTGAGTCCGGTTTTTTTATCAAGTTGCCGACGTGTGGCTTTCATCAGACGTTGGTCGGGGTGAACCAAAGGGCGACGACAGAGAAAGAAACAGATCTGTTTTTTAACGGAGAAAGAGTATTGAGAATGTTGTGGAGTCGAGTGTTGTAATGAGAGACCAGATCATCAGGGGTGGATCGATTGTAGGGGTGGGGAAGATAATCGATTCTTCGATGCATCGCGATTCTCGCTAGAACGATTCTGTCTCGATGCAGATAAATTAATAATCGCTGCAACATTCTGTTCGCCAGAGAGGGATAATTGATTGAATTTATCATCAGTGTGTATTGGCCAATCTGATTTGTCTTGACACGATTGCGATTCAGCCTAAGCAAAGCATGCGCGCAAACTCACAGCCAGACACAAGAACTCCTTCTACTTCAAGAGCAGTTTACATAGAAAAGAAAGATTAGAAAGAAAATAAAACTGAAACCTATTTTTTACATACTTCCATATTGTGTTGTAATGCAAGCTGCATTGATTATTGCATTGTTCATAGAAAGTCATATTTGTGACAAAAGCTTTCTCTCTTATGAAGTATTAGATAAGTTAATTCATCTGATGTCTTTAATGATCATCACAAAAGTAGGAAGTGATTAGCAAACTCTGAGTAGCAAACCCAGATGTATAAATATATTTTTGAAAATCACGCATGGAAATGTACATTAAAAAAATTGTTGGAACGAGATGCATTGAAAATCGCTTCAGAATCGAATCGTTGACCTCATAATTGGAACCGAATCGTGAGGTGCCAAGAGATTCCCACCCCTAATAGATTGTGGATGTCAGTGAGGTGGAAGGAGTTGATACTTGAAGTGAGAGTGGCAGGGTTGATGTTCTTCATATTCCGGAATGAAATGAGGCGTGGTGTTTTAGAGACGGAGAGAGTGAGTTGCACTGTGAATGACAGGAGAAAGTGGTCAGTTATGGGGAGTTCATCAGCTGTAAGGTCAAGAGGGGTGACACCAGAGCAGCAGATTAAGTCTAAAATGTGTCATTTGGAGTGTGTGGGGAATCGGGGATGGTGGTATGTTGCTGGCATTCAAAACTATCTAAACAGGAAGTGAAGTCTTTGGTGAGAGGCAGATTGATATTGTCCAAGTGGATGTTGAAATCACCCAGCAGTATTATGTTTGGGGAGAGAGAGGATAGATGGGTGAGAAAAGAAGCAAAGTCAATTAAAAAGTCACTATTCGGCTTAGGGGGACGGTAGACAGTAGCAATGATGGTTGGAGTGGGACCGGACAGCTCGCAGACAGTTGATTCAAATCTATCTCTCTATCCTTCTCTATCTCTATCTCTATCTCTATCTCTATCTCTATCTCTATCTCTCTCCCTCTCTCCCTCTCTGTATTTGTCCGGGATAAAGTTACACCCTGGCCTAGTTCAGGGTCTCCTTTCTGCTCTGATATTGTGGTTTGGCTATTTCTATTAAATCTGTATAATTAAAATACATACAATATAATATTAACATATGTACACTATATTGTAATAACTTATATTTCATTTCTTTGGATATTCATGAAGAATTTCAGTAAAGATGATATCTATTATGCATTTACACAGCATATTATTGAACAAATATACCCACTGTGCGAAAATGTCATCAATTCGATTTACACTCAATGTGACTCCGTGTGTCCATGCAATCTAAATGGCAATCTTTACATTAAGGGAGGGATGCTAGTCTATTATTAGTCATTTTGTCACAAAAATATCAACTATTTATCATCCATCCTCGGTGCCAACAGAGTTTGCTGTGTGCTTATGACGTGTCTCACATTTCACCGAGACGACAACAGATTATTAGCGTAGATAACATGGAAGTGAGTGTAGGCCTACTTTCTTTACAGTGCATTAAACTCACATGGAAGTCAGCGTACATTCTTTACAGTGCATTAAACTCTCATGGAAGTCAGTGTACATTCTTTACAGTGCATTAGCGCTCATGGAAGTCAGTGTGTTTCCTTGACAGTGCATTGAAGGCTCACCCTCAGAGCCCGGTCCGGTGGCTGCAGGCTGCGCCTCTAGCTGCTGCAGCAGACTGTCTCTGACCCAGGAGAAGTCCTGGAGCAGCGACTCCATGAACAGGTCGAACGCCCGGGGTCCCCGAGTCGGCAGGACATCGAGGAGACTCAGGGTTTTCCTCTTGCTGGTATTCTGGGACTCGATCTCTTCAACGTGACTCGCCGTCAAAATATTCTCCTGGTAGAGAAACTGAACGATCGTGTCGCTGACTAGTATCTGGTTTGAGAGGTACAGTCGCTGTTTTCGTAGCACCTCCCTGTGGGCCTGGTCCATGCTACTAGGATCTGCAGGGTCGCTGGCATAGCCAAGTGTGAAGTAGCTGGATTAAGGCCAAGGAACGAGATAGTGTTACGACCCGTGGATGTATAATAACAACGTTACAATCACAGAGTGACGATGCTCCCCGGTATATGGTCCGACTGGAAACCTGACACACGGAACTAATAGATTAGAAGAGGCTGGTAAAAAACACCAAATATAGATTAAGCAATTCCAATAATCAATACTATGTATTTATTGAAAATATTATTATTATATATTATTATTATATAAATATTATTTATTATTTCTGATTATTTTAAGTATGGAAATTGTTTATCAAGACATATAGTTGAGAGAGAGACAAAGAGAGAGAGAGAGAGAGAGAGAGAGAGAGAGAGAGAGAGAGAGAGAGAGAGAGAGAGAGAGAGAGAGAGAAAGAGAGAGAGTGAGAGAGAGAGAGAGAGAGAGCGAGAGAGAGAGAGAGAGCGAGAGAGATTGAGAGAGAGGGATAGATACTGTAATTTTTATAATATTGCACATTTTACTTTTTATTATCATTTGAGAGTATACTATGTCTAATGCCAGAGCCAGATAATAAATAAGTCATCCTTTATAAGAAGCTTCTCTGTCTTGGCTGATTGGAGGGCTGGCCACTGATTTTGGCCCTGCACACTAACAATGAGTGGAGGGGAAACTGTACCTGAGGACAGCTGTGCTTGTGCAGCTAACTCTTCAGTTGAGGGTTGAGTTAAACTAGATTAAGGTTGAACATCAACAATGACACCGCAAAAAAGCCTCACAGACACTCCATTGTAAATCGTGACAATCCCACAGTGTCCGTTTGGCGTGGCCATCTTACCTGTGTGTAAATAACGCTCAGAGTGCCTGGACTTTTGCCAACCAGGGCATAATAGCCATTCATTGCACCTGACAATGTGTATAGACGGCTTCGCCTGCAAGCACAGAGCTCGGGTTATAATAACATCACTATCATTCTTATTCGTCCAAGTATTGTTGCGTTAGAATTGGTTTATAGACAATATGGACATTGTTATTCCACAAATGGTTAGCGGCTGGTTGAATATTAGAACCACACTTATCCATGTGAGACATTGGGGTGGGAAAAACTAAACTGATGACAGCTGTGTGGAAGTTTATAGCAAAAGCTTTCAGAGAACTCCTAACAGCCATTCACCCTTCCTTTGTTAATCAAGTATTGCAGATCACAGAACTGCCTTACGTTTTAGGCAGAAGACTCAAACCGTTTTTCTTGATGGTCCGATATATTCGAGGTGATTCCAAGTCAGGTTTGAGTGGTGTGGTGATGGCTAACCCTTCATTCTCTGGGCCTAAGATAGGAAGAGCTCAACTGGTCTAATGGCTGAGTCACAACCACACCATTCCTAACTAGGGTTTCCAATTTCGCTTTCCAATCATAATGGGTTTTTGCAGACTGCACCGGAAGCCGTATTCGGACCCGGGTAACTAGAGACGCTGTGGGATGAACCAGCACAGCGGAAACCACCGTACTGAAGCAGCAGCCTGCTTCGGAAACACTGAAAATCTTGTTAAGTCAGGGCTGGTGTCAAGTGGACATGTTGCAAAACAGACCTAATGACCTAAGGGGCTTAGGTGGAGCGGCAGTCACGACCTTATGTGAGCTTAACATAAGGGGTTTATTATGCTCACACCTGACGTCCGACCAGCCCACTGAGCCGTTTCCCTTCCCCCGAAAGATTCTGAAAGTGTGAGGTCTCGTCAGCTTCGTCCTTGGCCAGAACAATGAGTCACAGTTTTGAAGCGAGGAAGTAGGAAGTAATCTCAGGCGCTAATGCAAATCGTTCAGAGTAAAACTAAAGTTATTTTTTTAAAAGAGGTGCACGGGAGCATGTTTCAATAATCGTAGTTTGAACTCAAGATTTCCAGAGCCAGTGTAGACCTGGACAAAAAACAATTCAGAGACAAGTTCAGACCTTATTTTCCAGTCTTTTATTATTTGCCTTTCTTCTGTATATACCCCCCCCCCCCCTCCCCAACCCTCACAAAGTGAAATCAATTTAGACTGCATCTACAAAGCGCATGAGGAAACAACACCAGAGGGGTCAGCACCACAATACATTCACTCCCCATCGTGTTTTCAAGGAGAGATAGCATGCGTTCCAATAGTGTACAGCTTTGTTTAAAAAAAAATATTTTACCAGGAAAACAACATTTGCACACAATCAATAAATACTTTTACCAATTTTTTTGCTGCGACCATAGGTATGCCTGTACAGTTATTAAGATCCAGTAATACAGAGCAGAGATCAGTTTGTTTTTACCGCACCTTATATTTCCCTGACCAGCTGGCTGTTTTGTGGCGTCGCGGGGCAAGGATTCCTTACTTCAGAGCAGACAGACCAGCCATTCTACCTTTATTTTGGTTGGACATTACTGGGATAGTGAATTAGCACCTGGCCCCAAATATTTAATTCAGAAGTCACCCTGACTTTTTATTGCCCAGCGATGTGTAGCCTGAATGCTATGATTGGGCACTTCTTAAAGAGCGTTAAAAAATAGAGAAAATAAACCATTGAAAAAATCCTGTAGAGATGAGCAATTACATAAACAAAACAATAATATATATATATATATATATATATAGCACAAGAACATAAGTGCCATCAGAAAAATGTACTTCCTTTGTCTTAACAGCAGCTATCAGTTTATTCTTTTGAACACACAACACATCATCTTTCATTCCGATATTTGCATTTTCTTTTGCCTTGAAAAAAAAAAAAATCATAATAGTCCAAGGCGATCACAACTGACATATCCAATTAAGATATCACCTAGCAACTGACCACAGCAATAGAGGAAAAACAAAGTGAGTCACAACACTGTGACCGCCGTAATTCTGTCCGTTTGTATGCCTGGTGTATCACCAAATGTCTTGGTCCCAGATCCAATCACGGGGGAACTGTTGGTGATGTGACAGGCTAGCAGGAGCTCTGGTGTCAGCGCAGCGTATCAATCCTTATTCTGTAATGACGGGCAGAAGGAATGCATGTAATGGCTGTATCTGATGGGTACAGCCTAGCATAATGGATACTACTCCAGTACGAGTATGAATAGAACCGCTCGGTATCATGTCTCCGCTTCTTAGAAACACAGGAGGAAGAAAAAGAAAGAGAAAATAAATTCCTCAGAGGGAGATTGGACAGTAGCAACAGAGGCCTTCTGAGGAGACCGGAGCTCTCTTTAGTCGAGGGTTTTTTGGACGTCCTCAAACAATGTTGACCGAGTAAAGCACCAAGTTCCTCAATGGTTAACCTACGATACAAAAGCAGGAGAGACGGGGTCGGGTGGAAAACAGTCCGAAAAAGACGAGGAAGAAGAAAAAAAACCTTGGAATATCAAAGCAAAAAAAACAGAATGCCAACAGTGTTCGACGCCTTTCTCCAGAGACACCGAAAGCCACGATGAACAGACCTCATAATGTGTGCAAAAGCGCCCCGCGCACGCCCTATGGTTAACCTGAGCACCCCCGGTACCGCGGTAATGACTCACCAGGAAAGAATGACGCCCCCCCCCCCCTCCCCCCCCAGAGAACAGCCCGGGACCCTGCCCCCCCCCCCCGCCCCCCCCGTTCTATCGTCATCATTCTCTTACTAATTATATTCCTTTGGGACAAGTCTCAAAAGGTCAAAGACCCCCCCGGGCCCACGACGATCAGGACGCCACCGGGAGTGTCTCAAAGGGGGGACGGTGGTACTGCCTGCCTCCCGTCACTCCTCCTCTTCCTCCTCCTCTTCCTCCTCCTCCTCCTCCTCTTGAAGGTGAGTGGTCATTCTCAGAGTCTGCAAGTGCCAGCCCCCCCTCGCGATCAAAGCAGCGGTCAAAGGGTGCGCCCGCCTGCGTGTCACGCACGCACGCGCACGCCCGCCCTAACCAATCGCCCTTCTCCCCCGGGTCTGCGCGAGGCGGGGACAGTCTCCGCCGTCCGTCCGTCCGTCCGTCAGACGTTGAAGGCGTAGTCCGTCAGGTAGTCCTTGAGCCGGTTGGGCAGCGGGAGGTCCCGTACGCTGCGGGCGCTCCGGTTGATGGACACGCGGCAGAGGTGCTGCAGCGCGGGGGCCGCCGTGTACACCGGCTTGGTCAGGAGCAGCTGGACCGTGCCGCTGGGCGCCGCCGGCGGCAACGCCACCGCCGCCGCCGCCGCCGGAGGGTTGTCCACCGCCGCCGCCGCCCCGCCGCCCGTCTTGGCGCCGTCCCTCCCGCCGGCCTTGGAGCTGTTGCGGGACAGCTGGACGTAGTGCTCCACCAGCAGCACCACGCTGTCGAACTGACGCAGCTTGGGCTTGATCAGCACCACCGAGTCCAGCTTGAACTTGCCGTCCTTGAACTCGATGCGCAGGTTGGTGGGGCCGGCCGACGTCATGGCCGAGATGGTGAACAGGTAGTCCCGCTGCGAGCTGTCCCGCACCAGGAAGGTCCCCTCGGGAGCGTCGTGCAGGATCTCCTTCGCCTCGTGGGCCGTGAGGCTGCCCCAGTACCAGCCTTAGGGGGGGGGAGAGAGAGAGAGAGAGACAGGAGAAAACGAATCCGGACGTTGAATACACGGAAGCAACACACGACGGAAGACCTCTCTCTGGGAGCTAATGGCGAACTCAAATCTGATAACGTTTAAAATTCCATTTTTTTTTTTAAAAGGAAACTCAAAAGAATAAAATTCCATTCAGAAAACGTTGCAGAAGCAGCTGGGTGCACGGGCCAGCTGTTTTCCCTTCCCTCCCTGGCTCTATAGCTTGACGCGCACACACACACACACACACACACACACACACACACACACACACACACACACACACACACACACACACACACACACACACACACACACACACACACACACACACACACACACACACACACTTTCTTGCTTGTCTAAAACACACGAGTGGAGGACCGCGAACATCGACCATGAACATCAAACGATCGGGATCTACAGCCGTTGCATTCATAGCACTGCCAGGGGCGCTCAGCGTACGTGCATTATCTGATCTGATGCTCTGCGCAGAGGCATCGACACGACCAAGTGGTCACGGCCCATTACAAGACAATGTACGCTAGTGTGTGCGGAAATATGTGTTCTACACTTGCTCAGATAAAAAAACACAAAAAAGGTCTCGTTCCTGGCGTTCGAGTTTCCAAGATTCGTTGATTGGGGGGGAACGGATCGGATTTACCATTGTATTATCTGCTGGTGTACGTTTACACAGTGCTCGGAATAGTTGTATGATGCAAGCACACTCAAATCTCTCTAATCGGAGCAACAAAGAATGGGAAATCTCACAATCTGATACCGGTAACAGCGTAGGCCTATACAACAACCACTGGAATTTAAAAGTCCGTCATTGGGAAAATATATGTTAAATACAATACTTGGTTGGCTGAATATAAAAAATGTTACTACAACGGGGTAGTGAGTCTGTGAATAATTTGTTAATGTATAATTAACCTCGAACAATGTTAATTTAGAGGAAATAAGATTATTCATTTAATTGGATCCCCCTTTAAAAGAGTTAAAATGATCAAACCTCGTTTAGCCTTTGAGCGATTCATATTTAATGTCATGGACTGCTTGTCTAGAATAAAGCAGGCACGACATCCACTCAATGCACAACATAAAAGGCATTCCAACGCGTGCGTAATGGCACCGAGCGGGTGACCAGTGGGTTCGGGTCACCACTTTGAGACAAATCAAACAAACAAACAAAACCTACCTGTGTTCTTCAGATCTTTCATAGCCGACGCGATGCGATTCTCGTCGGAGTCTCCAGCCCTCGGGTCGCTGTCCGCCCGTCTGTCATGCTGCTGGATGGCGTCTGGAGGCTCGGAGGACTGGCAGGTCATTGGTGGAACGACCTTGTTGTCTAGCTGCAGCCGGCCAGCAGAACGGACATCAGACGGACGCTTGACCAGCCAGGTGACTCCAAAAGCTTTGAACTTCTGCTTGAAACGTTGACCTGCGAACGAGTGGGGAACGGAGCGGAATGAGTACCACCGTAGTACCCTCAACCCACACACAATTCCGAGGTGGCATTTCTAATCGCCAGGACGGCGCATTGTTGAACCGCTTCAAGCAATCAAACCTTCCAATATTCACAAACACTAAATAGATTCAGATCTGACCGACAGACCGCGGTACATTCCCAATCGGGGTAGGGATCACACACAGTCATATAAACACGTGGTAAACAAGCTAAAACGCCCGATCCTAATCAGTGCTAGCGTGTAGCCAAGTAGGAGCAGCGAGAGTGCGTTAATCCACCGTACACAGTGTGTGTGCAAACACGATCAGCGGTGCCTGGGGGAGATGTTTGCTCTCATGGTGTTTCCTCGTATCTTCAAGTTTCCGCATTAGAATAAAAGGTGTAGAATGTTGCCAGACCCGGTCCGGGTGGAAGGAGGTGGTAGGTTTTGCGCACACATCCAACGCGCGACTCGACGGTGACCCTGTAAAACACACGTCTCCTATTCCGCGCAAAACGACTCCGATGTATGACGGCTAGTCAATGTGTGACGAGGAGATCTGCATTTCAAAGCCCAGGTCTTCGCGTCTGGAGAATCAGTCGGCGGTGAAACATGTTGCCCGACCATCACTGTTGATAGCGGGGCAGTAAAGGCAGTGCGCGCCCATAAACACGGTCCTGCACCAAAGAACCATTTCCAGGAACTTTCCAGGAATCAGATCACGTGGTCAGGCTCAGCGCGTTTTAAGGTCGTCCGTTGTATTCCCCGTTCATCCTTTCTCTCCATTTTTTCAGTTTTAGATCTGTATTTTTTTTTAATGCAAGGCCGCCCATGGCGAATGTAAACTTTCTGGTGGTTACCTGTTCGGTTTCATATCGAACACACACACACACACACACACACACACACACACACACACACACACACACACACACACACACACACACACACACACACACACACACACACACACACACACACACACACACACACACACACACACAATTTGAAGACATTATTTTATTCTTCGCATTGAATAAGCATGTAACTGTTTACAGTACATCCCATAATTGAAATTGTAATGGCATCGTTTACTATAATTACAATTATTAATTAATATTGGAAATTGTATTACACCATGCAAGACAATACAACACGATACAATACACTTCAATAAAGATTCCAAGCGTCAACAATTGTATTTTTGTGTATTCTTTTGCCCCTATATTGATCCAGACATTTGTATACTCCGAGTTAAGGGTTATCATGATTCATATTTATGCTGACTTGATAGTTTGCATATAAGCCTACAACATGCATTGTTCTACGCATGCCCAGATCGCTCATAATGGAAGGCTAGATCTGCACAGCTACATCTATGCACAGCAGGCGGTTTGGCTGCTTATAAATAAGACGCCTACCAAAGGTTGTAAGCCTACAAAAGGAAGAATGTCCCATTGCGTAACCTATAGGTTAAATACACATAGGTCTGACTTTAGGTCCTTCTTATTCTTTTAATGTCGAGTTCAATGCCAAAGCGATTGCAAAGGCCCAGTTAAAATCAAACCCTAATAAAGGGATTTCAGTGCACTGCCGCCCTCGTGTGGTCATTCATTGTCACTGTGGGTCAATGAGCAGCAGTAACATTTAACGCCTGGGCGGTAGGGGGCAACAGCTCCTCGGATGAGACGTGACGCTCAAACTAAGTCCGAAGAAGAATTAACGCGCGGTTATTTGGACTGTTTACCTTCTGCGTCTCAGCGGACGGCTACGACCAATCTTCTGTAATTGTGTCCTCATCTATTTATCTATTCACCAAACACTTTGAGTAGTGCACCGTCTCCAATGCTGCTTTGAGGTACCTGGGTGAGTGCGTTTAATCCGCAGGGTTCAACTCAGAGATCCACTCTTCTGTCAGCTTCCGGAAGACTATTGTATGATGATGATGATCAGATCAGCTCAAAATGTATTACTCTCAAGTATCGTTCTGCTGTTTTGCTCTGTTAGTGAAACACATCACGGTCAAGAGATGGGTTTAAAACAGTAAACATCGGGTTGATATGCATAAGTTACATAATGATAAGATGCCAGATATATGCATTACATGAGCATTATTGACATTACGTGCGTTGCTTAGTACTCTGAGTACTTAGTAGAGTAGTTCTTAGTTCTCTATCTCCGCTCTGGGCAGCCCAACCTCCTCCAGCTTCCGAGGACAAGAACCCGATTTATGGCCGATCGCACCTTCTGCTCAGCGGCACCCAGTCTGTGGAACGCTCTCCCTGACCATCTTAGGGCCCCACAGACTGTGGATTCTTTTTAAAAAGTCCTAAAAACCCATCTTTTTAGAAAGCCTTTTGGCTAAACTGCTATTTTAATTGATTATTTTTTTCTCTGTCATCTTTTTTTTACTGTAGTTAGTCTTTTATGTTGTATTTATTTTAATGTGCATTGTAACACCTTGATGTCATTAAGTTGATATAAAGTGCGTTATAAATAAAATGTATTATTATTATTATTACAACCTCGTAATCATAATGGATCACATGTGTTTGTTGATTAAAGACGACATGGAGTCCGCAGAGAACCGTTTCGCCCATCTGTTGCAACCGATCCGGGAGCTCACCAAGAACTGGGACATCGATGTGGCCTCTGAGCTCAACGACTATCTGGAGGAGGTAAAACAACAACGAACAAACCTTCGAGTGGTTCTCTCAAGCGTGTTTGACAGCAAACAACGTGACGATGACTTCTACGGAGCCGCGCTGGTCACCGGAGCACCCTGGATGACGTGACGTCATGTAACGCGCAGTCATGTAAACGGGCACTGGACGATACGACGTCAAATCACACGCAGACATTTGAACGCTCTCGTCTTCCTCTGACAGCTGGACGAGATATGCATCGCTTTTGACGGAGGGAAGATCCAGTTGAATTTTGCGGAAGCAGCACTTCTCATCCAAGGATCGACATGCATCTACAGCAAAAAGGTAGTTTGTTATTTGGTTGATACCGTGGCTGGTTTCGCCTGTCTCCATTGTAAAGGTTTTGTTTTTTCTTCTTCTTATTCGGAAGTTATGTCATTTTAAGAAGAAATCTCTTCAGTACCGGTTTGTAATTTGCAACGTTTTGCACTTTAATTCATTATTTCATCCTGGACTCTTTCAGGTGGAGCTTCTGTACAGCCTGGTGTTCCAAACGATGGACTACATCAACGACAAAAAACAGAGGTTTGCTTCCTTCTTTACTCTGCAACACCTACCGTGTTCACAGCATGGGATACAGGAGCTACCTCGAGGAATATCTCCATCACCTCCCCCTCCCTGGGGGAGGTGTTGGTGCTTTGGGCTGGCAGCAGCCACAGATAGTGTCAGGTGATGGACCGGAACAGTAAAACCATCCCTAGAGAGATGCCGACTGCCACTTTGCTCTCGGACTCTAAACAGGCGGGACAAGCAGGCGGGAGCAGCCGACAAGGAGGTCGAAGGCGACCACGAAGCAGACGACAACGACGACGGAGACTTCATGGTGAACGTTGCTTCATTACCATTTCATCTCGGTGCTTCATCTTATGGCTAGGACCGTTCGTCACCTCGGTTTAAAGATCCTAAAGTGAATTACAGTAAAAAATACATTTAAAAAGATTTATAAATTGAATAAATGAATAATGTACTTACTTTGACTGCTCAGTCATGGAGCTGCCTCACGGTGAGTTCAGCTGCGTGTCTTTAACGGGCGTCGCACACGGAACCTTTTCGGCGTGGCGCCGGGACAGCCGAGCCCCCTCGCCATGGCAACGGAGAAGACCCGCCGCCAAAACGATTGACCCCATGTTGTTTTTGTTGTTCCCCCCCCCCCCCTCGCAGTACCAAGAGATTGACTCCAGCACTGCAGACATGTCCCAGGAGTCTGACTCCACCGCGGTGAGAACACCGACACACACCCCCTCCGTCCGTCCGTCCGTCCTGAACGGAACGGGGGCACACCTGAGGCAGAGATAGGGGTCATTAAGGGGCAGACATGCTTTTCTTCAAACTCTAGCCAAACGGTGAACAATTATTTAGATTTTTTGAGTCTTCAATGTCATAATACAACTCTCTCTCTCTCTCTCTCTCTCTCTCTCTCTCTCTCTCTCTCTCTCTCTCTCTCTCTCTCTCTCTCTCTCTCTCTCTCTCTCTCTCTCTCTCTCTCTCTCTCTCTCTCTCTCTCTCTCTCTCTCTCTCTCTCTCTCTCTCTCTCTCTCTCTCTCTCTCTCTCTCTCTCTCTCTCTCTCTCTCTCTCTCTCTCTCTCTCTCTCTCTCTCTCTCTCTCTCTCTCTCTCTCTCTCTCTCAGCCGGTGCACGTGGCCCCCCTGGCCCCGGAGGCCCTCATCCTGCCCGAGACCCACGAGAAGCAGAAGCTGCCCCTCATAAGGTGGGCTCCGCGTCGTCACGGGTTACCGAGGCCCCTCCCCTCAGGGGGGGGGGGGCCCGACTCAGATAAGACCCCCCCCCCCCTCTCCAATGGCCTCTTGACCAGACGGCCGCACCCCCTACCTGCACCTCATTGACCTGTGTAAATATTAAAGGGGGGGGGTTCTGTGCCACCAGGTGGGGTATGATCAGCCGTTACAGACTGTTTGAAAACCTGCCTCTCTTCCCTGTGCCTTAGTGACATCACAAGGGGGGGGGGGGGGGGGGGGGGGGGGGG
>NC_079415.1:1157077-1165495 GCF_026213295.1 Gadus chalcogrammus | reverse complement strand
GAATGCCTCCACGTACGCCAAGCACGTCACCCCTGGTGGGACAGAGGGGCGGCCGTCATGGAAAGCACAACACACACACGGACACACACACACACACACACACACACATAGGCATTAACCTGCACACACACACACACACACACACACACACACACACACATAGGCATTAACCTGCACACACACACACACACACGCAGGCACACAGACCAGCCACACATACACACGCAAACACACATGCACACGAACACACACACACACCAGAGCCCCCCCCCCCCCCTACACGCCGCTCCGCTGTGGTGGGCGTCCTGCGCCCGGTGCGTCAACAGCAGCAACGCTTGTTTTGGGAAAGACGACGACAGAAGCGACAAACAGCGAAGGGAGGCGGGAACACGTCGCCTGAGAGACGGGAGAAACCAGGGGGGGGGGGGGGGGGGGGGACAGAGAGGGAGAGAGGGACAGAGGGAGAGAGGGACAGAGAGAGAGAGAGAGGGAGAGAGAGAGAGACAGAGGGGGACAGAGGGAGAGAGGGACAGAGAGGGGGAGAGAGAGAGAGAGAGAGGGAGAGAGGGACAGAGAGGGACAGAGGGAGAGAGAGACAGAGGGGGACAGAGGGAGAGAGAGACAGAGGGAGAAAGAGAGAGAGACAGAGGGAGAGAGGGACAGAGAGGGAGAGAGGGACAGAGGGGGACAGAGGGAGAGAGAGACAGAGGGAGAAAGAGAGAGAGACAGAGGGAGAGAGGGACAGAGAGGGAGAGAGGGAGAGAGGGAGAGAGGGACGGCCCTTACAGATAAGGATATTTTTTGCGAACTTATCTTGGGCATTTCAAGGCTCCTCGAGAACAACAGGGACATTTCTGGTAACTCTTGTGGGCTTCGGTCATTTCAGGGAACAAGGAAGATAAACAAACCGCAGGGATGAGCAAGGATATTTTTTATAAGATGTATACAAAATGTCACTTACGAGAAAAACACAAAAAGATTGAAGGCCGTGGCTTTAAAAAATGCAGAGAGCGGAGCGTTCTCCGCGCTACACCTACTGACGTAGCTTTGATGAAGCTTTGTCGATTCGCACTGTACACTGATTGGTCTACAGAGAAGCACAAATGTCCATCAAAGTTTTGAAGCCTTTTTTTAAACTGCATCTGTGCTCAAAATGTCTTTCTCACTTTCTTTCTCACATGCGCACACACACACACACACACACACACACACACACACACACACACACACACACACACACACACACACACACACACACACACACACACACACACACAGACAGACAAATACATTCTCGTCGGGGGAGCGAGCCCCTTTCAGCTGTGGTTTCTACACCGGCGCACCTGGACTTGCTACAGGCTGAGTCACCTGTAGCGGCATGTATGGCTTAATCGACATCTCCGTGGTTACTGGCATGTGCGTCTGCTGCGGTAATATTTACTTCCCTGAATGGCTGGTCCAGTTGAACTGGGCGGACAGGGAAAAGTGTGAGTCTTTGTGTGTGTGTACGATTTTGTGTGTGGTTTGGTCAGTTCTTCTTGGAAGAACTTAAAAGAGAAAGAATCCTGTTTTGTGTCCATGTAATAAAATGTTGCGACACAAACATATGTTTCAGTGTGTGTGTGTGTGTGTGTGGGTACATTGTGAATATGCGTGTGCGTGTGTGCACATGAACGTGGTTCTTGTCCCACGGGACGGCGAGTTGTTTACAGAGAGCCTTCCCCAGGGGCCCGGAACGAAGCACACTGGAGTCCGTCTCTCGTCCGTAGCCTTCAGCTCGCCTCTGGGGACACGGCTGGGGTCGTGTGTATTTATATACATGTATATATATATATAAATATATATATATATATACACACACACATATATATGCATGCATGCAGCATAAAAAAAATCTAACTCGAGCGCATATAAAACCAAAAAATCCTTTCACAAAGGTTCCTTGAGCCGTGATTGGCTCTGTGTGTCTGTACCGCCCTGTCATTGGACGACGGCAGAGCCCGGCGGGGGGGGTCTTAAACAGTCTACAGAGTCTGACCAACCAACCAGTCCTTTATCCAGAGAAGAAGAAGAAGAAGAAGAAGAAGAAGAAGCAGAATTCGATAACCATCCGCCCCCCCCCCCCCCCCCCCCCCCCCCCCCCCCCCCAAGTATAAAAAACTGCTGCCTCGTCGCCCCCCCGTCATCGTTCAAAGCTGTGCGGTTAACTCCTTCTGGTTCGCCCCCTCTCTCCCTCCGTCCGTCGCTCTCCCCCGCCTCTGTCTGTCCGTCTGTTTCCACGGCGGCGGCGGCGGCTACCAGCTGCAGTCCTTGCGGAGCAGGGGGAGGAGCTTGCGGCCCAGGCTAGCCTTCCACGGGAGCACCAGGCTCTTCATGTTGACCAGCAGACGGCCCGCCTTCCGGTCCGAGTGGCCCCCCACCAGGTACTCAGCTCCTGGGGGGGGGGGGCATCAGTCAATTACTATTAGGTAAATTACTGTCCAGTCGTTAACCATTCAGTCGTTTACTATTAAGCCAATAACTTTTTTATTAATTTACCATTCAGTTATTTACTATTAAACCATTAACTTTTTATTAATTAACCATTCAGTTATTTATTATTCGATCATATACTATTCGATCATTAACCTTTAATCAATTTACCCTTCAATGATTAACTTTTTATTTATTTATTTCCAACTCCAAATTTAACACAATTATTTAATGTTTAGTAGTTAACCCTTAGTTATTTATGATACATTCATTTACCCCTTTTGTAAGTCACCAGGTACATTTACCCCCTTACTATCTTCTATTTAATCTTCTAGCAGGTACTTTTACTCATATGCTATCAACTATCAAGTTATTCAGCAGGTACTTTGATCTAAAGGGATGATGAAGTTATTACAATTACAATTAGGGGATTTAGCAGACGCTTTTATCACAATTTCAAAATAAAACGTTAATGCCAGCTTGGGGGGTCGGACCTCCTGCTCAGAGAGGAGGCTACAGGTGAGTTCCTCCTACAGGTGAGTTCCTCCTACAGGTGAGCTCCTCCTTCAGGTGAGCTCCTCCTTCAGGTGAGCTCCTCCTTCAGGTGAGCTCCTCCTTCAGGTGAGCTCCACCTACAGGTGAGCTCCTCCTACAGGTGAGCTCCTCCTTCAGGTGAGCTCCGCCTACAGGTGAGCTCCTCCTACAGGTGAGCTCCTCCTACAGGTGAGCTCCTCCTTCAGGTGAGCTCCTCCTTCAGGTGAGCTCCGCCTACAGGTGAGCTCCACCTACAGGTGAGCTCCTCCTTCAGGTGAGCTCCGCCTACAGGTGAGCTCCTCCTACAGGTGAGCTCCTCCTAAAGGTCATGCCCCATCCTCAACCCCCCGTACCTGGGTTGAGGATGGGGCAGGTGCAGCCCCGGGCGGTCCAGGACTCGGGGTAGAGGGTGACCCGCCCGCCCTCCTGCCGCACCCTGGTGTCCTGCCGAAGGACCTTCTGAACCTTGACCTCCACCTCGGCGTGGGAGCCCTTGTCGTGGGCGGACAACACCTTCACCTTCAGCACTGAGGACCAGGGAGGAAGAGAAACCTTCAAAACCCTGTGATGTCCGATGAGGTGGAGGGTGCCATGATTAATACCAGAAGTGTGTGTGTGTGTGTCTGTGTCTGTGTGTGTGTGTGTGTGTGTGTGTGTGTGTGTGTGTGTGTGTGTTGATGTGTGTGTGTGTGTATTTGTGTGTGTGTGTGTGTGTGTGTGTGTATCTGTGTGAGATTGTGTATTTGTGAATCTGTGTATGTGAGACTGTATTTGTGTATCTGTATGTGTGTGTGTGTGTGTGTGTGTGTGTGTGTGTGTGTTTGTGTGTTAATATGTGTGTGTGTGTGAGATTGTGTATTTGTGAATCTGTGTATGTGAGACTGTATTTGTGTATCTGTATGTGTGTGTGTGTGTGTGTGTGTGTAAGTGTGTGTGTGTGTGTGAGTGCATGTGTGTGTGTGTTAATGTGTGGGTGTGTGTATTTGTGTGAGATTGTGTATTTGTGAATCTGTGTATGTGAGAATGTATTTGCTTGTGTGTCTGTGTGTGTGTATGTGTGTGTGTTTATGTGTGTGTGTGTATGTGGGTGAGATTGTACGTGTATGTGTGAATCTGTTTATGTGAGACTGTATTTGTGTGTGTATGTGTGTGTGTGTGTGTGTGTGTGTGTGTGTGTGTGTGTGTGTGTGTGTGTGTGTGTGTGTGTGTGTGTGTGTGTGTGTGTGTGTGTGTGTGTGTGTGTGTGTGTGTGTGTGTGTGTGTGTGTGTGTGTGTCCATATACATACATTTGCGTGTGTGTGTGAGAGAGATAGAAAAGTCAAACACAGAGAACAATATCAAAGGTCAACAACGTGATATGAAATGTATATAGATATAGATAGCCCATACAATAAGGAGGATCTATAAATTCCCGGTTTGGCCAGCGAGCTTTGGGTTTGAATATCCAATATAATTGTTCATAATGTTAAATTCTTTCCATATGGCTTCGTGGTGTTAATATGGCTAACTGATGTCCGTGTTCAGCGGTGTTTGTGTTGAAGCTGTTCTCACCGTATGCGTAGTTCATGGCGCAGAAGAGCTTGTGATTGGTCAGCGTCTGCTCTTTGCACTCACACTTCTCTGTGGGGGGGGAATTCAACACCAGCATTTAGAGGGAGATAACTGATGTTCTGTGTGTGTGTGTGTGTGTGTGTGTGGGTGCGTGTGCGCACGTAACTGAAGAATTTGACAACCTCAGCCAATATTCACCTTGCTGGGGGGTGGGAGCAAAAATGTGATGTACAGACACACACACACACACACACACACACACCCACACACACACACACACACACACACACCTTTGTTCTATGTCCTTATATGGTCTGACTGGACTTAAACATTAACACATGATCAGTGGGCTTTAAGGCGCACACACACACACACACACACACACACACACACACACACACACACACACACACACACACACACACACACACACACACACACACACACACACACACACACACAGACAGACAGACAGACAGACAGACAGACAGACAGACAGACAGACAGACAGACAGACAGACAGACAGACAGACAGACAGACAGACAGACAGACAGACAGACAGACAGACAGACAGACAGACAGACAGACAGACAGACAGACAGACAGACAGACAGACAGACAGACAGGCCTCACCTGAGTAGTGCAGGGCGGAGAACAGCTCCTCAGGCCTGAAGATGCGCCCGTGCTCGCTGGAGTTCCCCTCCAGGTTGTACAGGTCAGGGCTGGGGGGGGGGGGGGGGGGGTCACACAACGCAGCGCTCCGTCAACACACAGGACACGTGCACAACGCAAACAACACACACCAACCATCCCTGAAGACGTGACGCACGGCGGCCGCAGCTCGGCTGTTGTCTTGTGTCCAGTCTGCTACCAAACGGATCGCTCCGTTTGGTAGTCCTCACTTTAACCAACTCCTCATGTTAACTGTCTTGTGGGTGTGTGTGTGTTCATATGTCTTCTCAGCGCGTCCTCCCTCACCTCACAGTCTGTGTTTGTAAAGACGCGTGTGTGTGCGTTTGTGTGTGTGTGCGACTCAGTGTGCGTACACGTGTGTGTGTGTGTGTGTGTGTGTGTGTGTGTGTGTGTGTGTGTGTGTGTGTGTGTGTGTGTGTGTGTGTGTGTGTGTGTGTGTGTGTGTGTGTGTGTGTGTGTGTGTGTGTGTGTGTGTGTGTGCTTCACCTCAGCACGCAGTCTCCGGTGAAGGGGTCACAGCCCCCGGCGCAGTCGCACGGCCGGCAGCCGTACGCGTGGAAGCCCCAGTATCCCACCATGCACCTGTCACACTGGGCCCCGCCCACCCCCGGCTTGCAGACGCAGTTGCCATTGGCGGGGTCGCAGGGGGCGTCGCCGGCTGAGGGGAAGGGCAGCGAGCCCATTGGATGGCAGCCACACGCTACGGGGAGAGAGAACGGAGTGAGCTGTCGGTACGATTCAAGAGCTGTCATTTGTTAGAAAAGGCCAGAAGTATAAGAATGAGAATAAATACGATTTGATTTGCCTAAGATCGCCCGACCAACTCTCAAATGTGTATCTGTCTCAGTTAGTTTTGATTCCAAGCTGGCTTTACAACGGGTCCAGACCTCCAACCAATCAGAGCGACCGAACGTGTGACACAGCAGCAGCAGCCATCTTGTTTTTTAGTTTTACGAAAACAGTGCTCCCATTGGGCGCTCCTCTAAACAATACAGTCATCGTTTCACTACCCCCCCCAGGCGTGATTGGGTTAGGGTTAGGGACCAGGCTGGAAGCATACGCCAGAGCAAATACAACACGAGCTCGCAGATTCGTCCGGTTCCCAGGCTACGAATGCCAAGATCGTACCAGCGGACAGAAAATAACCGTCAGTGTTTTTGTAAGATTTTTGTTGGCGGCGACGGCCGTGGAGTTTGCTCCATGTACGGTCGCTGTCTGTCATGGCCGTGCCTCCGAATCGGCCTTCAATCTCATCGGTGGTTCATATCGCGGTCATCAACGTTAATTGACATCATGCGGCCGCTGATATCATGGGATACGTTGGATAACAGTGTTGTTCGTGCAGGCGGTCAAAGTTTGGTTGGCACACGCACAGACGCGCACACCCACTTATGGGCATGTGTACACATTCGCTGACAGACAGCGATCGAACCACAATAGACTCTCTGTCCTTTATTATCATTAATCAGCTGATACCTTAAGAGACACACACCGTGGCGCACACTATATGAATGCACCACAGCGCACACACACCCACACGCACACATTAACAGAGCTAATGCATTCTTTAGAGTGTGTGAATACCAAGGAGGAGCCTTGCCTTGCAGGGGGTGAGATTCATTCCCAGTCAACGAACCTCATAAATCTCTCTCTCGCTCACACTCTTTCTCTCTCTCGCATACACAAACACGGGCTCTCACACACACAAACACACACACACACACACACACACACTCTCACGCTCAGACACACACACAAACACTTTCACACTCAAAGACACACACACAAACACACAAGTGTGCTCCCACACAAACACACACACACTCTCTCAATGCACACACACACACACACACACACACACACACACACACACACACACACACACACACACACACACACACACACACACACACACACACACACACACACACACACACACACACACATTTGGGGGGCGAAAGAACGATGACAAAAACAAAAGAACTGAATGGGGGGGTAAAAGACACAGTTGTGTAAGTGTCTCAGACCCCCCCCCCCCCCCCTTCAGGAAGTAAATGATTCCAACAGGAAGGGGGGGCTGATAAACACACGGCTCCAAAGCAGCTAGCCCGCCGCAACCAACTGAAAATACTGTTTTCATTTCCCCGGGTGCTATCATTTGGTGTTCCCGTGTCTGGCTGTCGCAAACTGACCCAAATTACACCGCGCCCCTTCCCCGCCTCGACCATCAGCAATGGCTCGACGCTAAGGGCTGACAAGAAGGGGGGCTTTGACACTCTGCTCTCGGGGGGGGGGGGCCGGGGGGTTTTACGGGTCCTGGACCGGCTTAGGGTTCTCGCACCCCTTTCCCACCAACGCTGTTCCAGTGCTGGTTCGGAGCAGTTCGGAACCAGCGACATCTCGTACTGGCTAAGCGTCATTTTAACGCCTTCATTTTAGCGTTAACTTTAACGTTGATTTGAACGTCCTGACTAATGACTTCAACGTCCTGCGTTGCTAGGCCAACGGGGTCGTACGCTCTGACGCATCGACGTGGCTCTACTCTAGCCCTAAAGTCGGTGGAACATCACGCTGGTTCTTGAGGAGCTGCCGTGTAGAACGACCCCCATGGTTATTTCCAGTTTACATACCGGCCACGACGTCCTCAATAACACGCCCTCCCCCCGCCCCTCCTTACCCACCATGGCTGAACCAACACCCCCCCCCCCCCCACACACACACACACACACAGCGAGTGCCAAGCCTTTATGACCCTGGCAGGATTGGACGGTGGTTAACTGATAAAGAAACTAGAAACAAATCTAATCTCACGACTCATTGGTATTTTACGATGTAAACCTTGTGGTTTCGTGACTTTGACTTGTTGTTGTCCTCTGAAGGTTGGAACTATCCTGCAGGACCTGCGTGTGCCCCGCCCGGTGGTTGAGTCCTTCCCGCGTTCCTACTGAGGATCATGTAACGCAGTGAATCCAATCCCGTGTGTCGTGCTCCCCTAGTGGTTTGCGACGGTACTGCCCTTAATCGTTTTCTTTTGAAAATAAAAAATTTAAATGTGGATGATGATTTCACATTTATAGTTCTCTGATAAAATGCATGAATACAGTAATGCATGGGTACATAGGGTACCATGGTATGGGTTCTCTAGACTCATTGGGTATCGGCTATT
>NC_079415.1:1144577-1147077 GCF_026213295.1 Gadus chalcogrammus | reverse complement strand
GCACGCACGCACGCACGCACACACCCACAGACAGACAGACAGACAGACAGACAGACAGACAGACAGACAGACAGACAGACAGACAGACAGACAGACAGACAGACAGACAGACAGACAGACAGACAGACAGACAGACAGACAGACAGACAGACAGACAGACAGACAGACACACACACACACCTGTGGGAGACAACAGCTGAAGTTTCCTTTGACCCATGGACAACAGAGTTGTTATCTGTGTAAAGTCTTTGTGTCTCTGGGGCAGAAGGAAACCCTTTATAGACGCTCACTTTCCCCTAACTGCCCGCCGCCATGTCAAGACTCCTGCATGGAACAGCCCCACTCGCTGAGGCAGGGAGGAAGGGGGAGGAAGGGGGAGGCGGGGGGAGGACAGGCTTCAAAGGCGTTGAACGGAACTGTTTTTGGACGCTCTGACGGTATGCTCCGAGGAGGCGGGCGGTTGGCAGAGCATCTTAGAAGAATGACTAATAATCATAATAATAATCATAGAGAGAAGGGACACAATCGCCGTTGCCTTTTCATGCCTCTTATCATCTCACACACACGTGCATGTGTTTGTTGACACCGTTACTAGACAAACTGTTTTGTGGGAAGAGACAAAGCCAGAAACAACGGAGAGGGGAGAGAGAGAGAGAGAGAGAGAGAGAGAGAGAGAGAGAGAGAGAGAGAGAGAGAGAGAACAAGAGAGGGAGATCGAGAGACAGAGAGGTGATGCCAGGATACAAAGACAGCCTTGAACACACGGCCACTCATACTGACAACACACTGATGAGAAGGACCTTGTAGTAACTATGATGAACAAGAGGACGATATCAACAGACGTGATACGGTCAGCTTGTGGCTTCCAAGATCACTGCAAAGCAGACAAAAACAATGATTAAAAAAACTAAACTTCTTGGGAGACGTTTCAAAATAAAGTGGCCGTATGGCACCGGAACACACATTTAACTCTGTACAATCGACACAGACCCGTAAATCCTCATGAAAAGGGGCGAAACCCTTGAGTTCCAACCTGGGTTATAGTTTGGGTCAGAGGAGCAAAGCAAACCATCTGTCTAGACGGACAGATCGACGCAAAGACAGACACACAGGCGGGCGGACAGACAGACAGACAGACAGACAGACAGACAGACAGACAGACACAGAGACGGACAGCCCGACGCAAAGACAGACACACAGGCGGGCAGACAGACAGACAGACAGACACCAACGCCCCGCCCCCCCCCCTCCCTTCTCACCACGTGATTGGTCCGGTCTCGGACGGGGCGGTAGCCGGGGGCGGGCTCACAGGTCTCGGCGTGGCCGTTGCACAGGCAGCTGCCCTTGACGATGAGGTCGTAGATGGCGAAGTGGCGGGTGGGGGGCGGGGCCTCGCCGGCGGCGGGGGCGGGGCTCTTGACCTGGCAGGGGCAGGTCTGGTGCCGCAGCAGGCGCACGCGGAGGTTGGTGACGGCGAGCGACTCGCGCGCCTCAGCGCCAAACGGGTCCAGAGCCCTCCAGGGCGACAGCGCGCGGTAGATCACCTGCGGATTTAAAGAGACGGCGTCCAATTATGTGATTGGTTTAATGTAATCAGGGGTGAGGTATCACACCACCAGGGGGGAGTGTGATCAGCCGTCAAAAGCCGTTTTGAAAATCGGCCTCTTCTGACATCACGAGTGGGCGTGTCCACCTAGACGTGTGCTGATCCCACTCACACCTGGCAGGTATAATCTGTCCCCTTCAATGCTCAACAAACCCCCAGTGCACGCAGTCACGACGAATATCTGAAAAAAAGGCTAGCATAAAATGTACATTCAGGGCGTTTAGCTTCTGTCCAAAGCGACAACCGTTCACGCACACATTCACACACCGACGGCGGAGTCATCCCACAGGGGGACAGCCCCCCCCCCCCCCCCCCCCAAACACTCTTGCTCTGTCGCCGCGGTGACCATCGCTACTGGCAACCGGGCGTACACCACTGGAGCTGTTGGCGGGACTGGAAGAGAGAGAGAGCTCCAACTCGCGCTGCGCGGGCCGTGTGTTTTGACAACAGTGTGTCTTTTGGCCAAGATACACACGATGGACACGATTGAAAAGGCAGTATGTGTCCGTAAGTGACTTGGCAGTGATATTATAGGGTGAGTGGTGTGTGTGTGTGTGTGTGTGTGTGTGTGTGTGTGTGTGTGTGTGTGTGTGTGTGTGTGTGTGTGTGTGTGTGTGTGTGTGTGTGTGTGTGTGTGTGTGTGTGTGTGTGTGTGTGTGTGTGTGTGTGTGTCCTCGACCGGGCCCTAGCCCCCGTGCTGCTCCCTCATTGGCTAGATGACTGGCCGCGAGTGAGGGAGGGAGGAGCCATATTAATGTCCCCGTTGTTGCGAGAGGTCACGGGGTCACGGCATTGTCGTCGGCAATTAAGGAGACACGACAAATAGGGATGGATGGGGGGGGTGGATGGATAGGGGGGGAGGGAGGGGGGGCTGGGGGAGGGGGGGGGGATGGA
>NC_079415.1:1124577-1142077 GCF_026213295.1 Gadus chalcogrammus | reverse complement strand
TGATGGTGGGCCCTTTAAAACACACCTCAATATAAACACATATACACCCACACACACAGACACACACAGACACACACACGTGCATGAGCAGACAAATCCCAGGTGTACACTCTGCAGGAGGCAGACAGGTTAAAGGTCGCACAGGAGGCCGGATCAAAGCGGAAACTGCAGCCAACACAAACTCACGCATGTGCCAAACACGCACACGCGCACACGCACACACACACACACACACCTCACCTCTCCTCTGGTGCAGGGGTACGCCCCGGAGTATTTGGAGGTGCAGGGAACCTGGCTGCCCTTCGTCTTCGTCCTCCTCCCTGCAGCCTCCCCCTCTCCCCCCACCCCCTCCCCCCCGAAGGCGGCGGCGCAGTCGCGGGCGTAGCGTTGCAGCGGGCTCCACGTGCGGCCGAAGTCCCGCGAGCGCTCCAGCGTCATGGCGGCCGGGCGCGGCGAGCGGAACACCAGGATGAGGTGCGTGACGTAGAACTCCGCCTCCAGGTCCAGCTGCACCGTCTCCGGCTCCGCTCCCTCCGCCGACTGCCACCAGGTGCCCGGCTTCCGGAAGGAGGAGTCGGCCATGGCGCCCGCCGGGTGCGCCAGGTGGGGGACGGCGGCGTTGCACTTGCCGCACTTGGGCGCGGCCGAGCACTTGGGGGCGCGGCCGGGGGCGGAGCCGTCGGCGTGGTAGGAGCAGTAGCGCTCGGTGGCGTTGAGGCCGCACGCCGTCTGGGTCAGGACGCGGCGCCCCAGGATCAGGTTCCCCATGCGGGGGTTGCAGGCGCGGCCGTCGCAGCGAGGCCCCACCCCCCCCAGGGACAGGCCCAGCCCCCCCCCTCCTCCTCCGGCTCCTCCTCCACCGGCCACTGGCAGCCAAAACACAGGAGAAACACGTGGGTCGTTAGAGACGGACACTGGGTTCCCGCGGCGTCGGAAGCAGCCTAACCTGTAGGCTTCTTTGAGCAAGACCCCTATGACCTGAGTTGACGCTTTGGATAGACGCATCCGATAAAGACGTCAATTGTAACCACGCAAAAGTGCACACGCAAGCACTCGTTCTCACATGCACACGCCTTAACTAACATTAACGCATGAACGACTTTCTTACGATAACGCTATTCTCGTATTTGTATCATAGTAGCATTACTAAACGCAAAAGATGAAGGGACCTACTGTTGATAAGGGTAGGTGTGCGTGTGTGTGTGTCGGAGCATGTGTTTGCGCAAGCGAGCGCGTGTGCGACTGAGTATGCTTCCGGTTGTGCACCTGCCTGCAGCAGGTTTGTTTGTTTTCTGGCTCTCTGTACGAATGGACAGGTTAAGGTTTAGTCTGGGAAGAGGCAAAGGAGGATGACAGTCGCAGCATTGAGACAAGTTCCATGCGCTTATCGCATGCAGCAACCGTCCCCGCGCGCCAGACATACACCTGTGTGCACCCCTCAGCTGAACCCAGCTGCCAAGGTGCGCGCGCAATCGCACGCACACTGCGTACATCAATCATCCAGGCAGAAAAACCTAAAGGGTTCTTACAGTGGTGGGGCTAGTACTGTACAAAATGGTGCTCATGTGTTGAATGTTCAGTTGTTTGCATCAAAGCACATGAGATTTAACTCGTTACATAATGATGTGTTTATAAAAGTCTAATAACAAAGAGTAGGTTATGTGCTCATGTCAATCTATTTTCATTTTCAAATAAATGAAGCAAATTTTGATTTAACGGCTTCCTGTTCACATTTTTTAAATAAGTTTTTAATAAACATTATAAACGTGTTGTTTATAGAGCTGTAATAGTAGTAGAGAGTGTTCGGCGATGATGCCATAGCTGTTGAGGCTGACTAAAGAAAGCGTATCCCACTAACCTGTTTCTAAGAGCATAGCCCAAGAAGCAAGGAGTAAAAGCACCATGGTGCCGAACTCCGATCCCCGAGGTCTTAAAAGCCAAGGTAGGAAAAGTGATGAAAGTGTCGCTCGATAGGCAACAAAACAGCACCAGCAAACAAACGTCCCATCCACGGTGACAAAGACAAGTGCGTAGGACTGCACGCCAGCCACTGTAAACTGTATCTGTCGGCCAGTGGGGATGAAACTATCAAAACGTTATCCGTCGCCGAGGGAGAAAGATTCCATGTTTGTCCTCGGAGACTTGCGAGACATCTGTTCGGGGCGCTTTGCCTCGCTTTGGTCTCTTCGATTCGTCTGGACTCGGGAACCACCGACTTTCTGCGGTACACACAACTTTCTACGCGCCACACACACACATACACACACAGACGCGCACTCAAGAGCAGACACTTGCTTCGCGTTCCCCCCGTGGTGGTTGGTATATATACGGGGTGACAGCGGCCAGTGCGTGGCTCCGCCCCCTTTCTCGCACTTTTCTTCGATTTAAAGCAACATTCCTGATATTAGTCAGAGGGTCGGAGATCAGTGTTGCCAGATTGGGCGTGAAATATGGCCCAATCTGGCAACCCTGTCGGAGATGCGTCAGGTAGTCTACAGGTGTTGGTCACGCCACGTTTGTTCGGCGGACTTTCATTATTAAACAGAGAAGCGCTGATGAAAGTTTGTCCTCAGAGAGGGACATAAAAAAAGTGTGTGTTCTTTTTTGCATGACAGCGAGAAAGCCGTGGTGCGTGAGGAATGCTCGTACCTAAAATGTGGACTAATTGGCTTGGATCGGGGCCGCGTACACAATGCATTGGTGACGCACTTCAAATAATTATGGAGTTGCGTCGCTTGGATGGACTGAGCGAACTATCAGAATGCACTTATTGTCAATAATTGCATATGGTGCGATGACGCCCATCGGTAATTGTCCAAATTACTGTCTGCTCTCTCTTCTGCGATCTGGTTACCCTGACGATAGGGAGATCACCTTGAATAACAGACATTATGTACCGGAACATTAAAACGACGCTTAAATTACACGTTTCTCCTCTGAGAAGATTTAAGATAAAAAAAAAAGGACTAAACTTGGCATTGTTTACACACATAGATAACACGTGGTGTAGGCCAAGAAGCACTGTCAGCCAGTCTAGTCTGTGATTGGTTAATAGCGTCATTGGAGCGTTTCAGTGTTACTGACCGAGTCCCGCTAGGACTCATGTATACGGTATACCAGATATATATTTCCGGCAATCAACTTAACGACACTGTTCAAAGCCAAATGGTTTTGCCACAGTTCAGATCGGGTTATGGAATTATCTAAATGATCTGAAAAACGATAGCTTGTGGGAGCCCCCTAGTGGCTAAATCAAACCTTTAAACTAAAAACTGCTCAGTGAACCGCGGTAGTGAATCACTTGGGGATCTTTGATCTTATTTTGATCTAAATCGATAACTCAGACTCCTGTAGAAAAATTATACGAGAATAATATGCAAGGCAAGGTGTATGATCTTATGAAACTCAGTTGATGAAAATACAACGATCAGGCCTGTCTAAAATATAATGGTCGCGTGTGTATGTAAACGTGTCTGTGTTTCTATGTGTGTGTGTGTGCGTGTTTGTGTGAATGGGCACGTGTGTGTGGATGTGTTTGCTTGCGTATGTGTGTTTGAATGTTCATGAACGTATGTGTGTGCGTGTGTTTGTGTTTCTGCGTGTGTGTGTGTGTGTGTCTCCCTCTCCCTTTGCCGCACCGTGCTCCAGGTCCCAGGTTCTCCACGTTCAGCCAACCATCAACCAGCTGTTCCTTATCTCTCCCCATCCCTGGGCCGGCCAGAGCCACGAGGCGGGCCTATCCGCCCCCTCCATCCATCCTTCCACTCTGTCTCGCTGTACTTGGGTGTCACAGCTCACATTAGGACCTAAAGGCGATAGCCTCTGTACAAGTGTCATATCGTAAGAAAACCACCAGCTCGTCTGCGTATAACGTAACACTACACGGAACGGCTCACACTACGGTAAACCACATCCCCCCTGGCAACGGGGACGGAGGGCTAAACTCGACTTGAACTTGACTTGTGTCTTGTCTCGTATACGTCTGTACAAATTCCCCGTGTGTAACCCAACGCGAACCGCCTCGAGGTCGTGGGTTACCGAAGACTCGCTCATTCATGGATTCTGGTCTCGTGGACGGCCCCGGAGAATGAAATGATATCCGAACGACTGCTTCGGGATCGTGTTCACTCACTGGTGTTCAGGCACGAGGGGCCTACACCACGGGTCTCGTGCCTCACACCTCGCGTGGTCTCTCACACACACACACACACACACACACACACACACACACACACACACACACACACACACACACACACACACACACACACACACACACACACACACACACACACACACAGCTCAGACTTCAAAGGAGGCTTTCTGCCACTGGAGTGGACTGAAACGCTCCTGACATCGACGCACCTTCCCTGCGGGGGCAAAATCAACCAAGAGACTGACAGGACCCCCCCCCCTCACACACACACACACACACACACACACACACACACACACACACACACACACACACACACACACACACACACACACACACACACACACACACACACACAGGTATCTATAGGCTTTACCTATAGAGACGTGAGCACATACCAGTAGGTATGCGCACACTCACGCATGCTTGCATGCAATTAAGCCAATGGAATGATGCGCACACCCGAGCCCAGCCAGGCGTGACCAGGTGCTTCGTACGTGATGCCCTCCTCACACACACACGTAGCCCGGCGCGACCCGCGACCTACATACGAACACCACGTGCACGCCTGCCCTCGGAGCATGATTGACCCATGAGTGAGTGAGTGACTGACTGACTGACTGACTGACTGACTGAGTGACTGGTTAATAACTGGGACGTCTGAAGAGGCTGAGTTCATAACGGGCCGAGGTCACGGGGCAGTGAGGTAAGGCCGTGAGCATTTCAAACACGCAGAATAAAAGGGCTCATGGGTCATTTCACCGGAATTCCGCACAGCCCAGCTCATAGCCTGCTGTTTCACCGTGGAAGGGTTCGATTGGGTCCATTGGAGACACACAGCCCAGCTCATAGCCTGCTGTTTCACCGTGGAAGGGTTCGATTGGGTCCATTGGAGACACTCAGCCCAGCTCATAGCCTGCTGTTTCACCGTGGAAGGGTTCGATTGGGTCCATTGGAGACACTCAGGCTTGAGCACGTCAAACGTTTAAGGCCCGTTGAACTCTTCGGTGAGGGGGGAAAAAAAAAAAAAAACAGCAATATCTTGTAGACAGTTTGAGCCTGGAGTCATAGAGCTGCTCAGACAGAGAGCCCTGCGACCTACATATGACAATCACTTCCCCTTCTGACTAAGGCAGGGCCCGTCTCCCCTTGTTCTTAGATAATATGTCATACATCTATCTGTACATATCAACCAGGCATCTCACAAGGTTTGTGTTGAATTATAAAATAAGAAAAATATTATTTGAAATGTTTTGCCAGATTTAGTTATAGTTGAATAGATTTGTGTGTTAATAATCCTTCTCAATACACAATGTTTCCTTCTCTATAGGCTATTAGACATAGGCATACATCTAAATGCATTATAGATGTAAAGTTCCGGATAGCAGAAAGGGTATATTATAATACTTGATTCTAGATATTGAATCATAAATAATCCATAACTAAATACAAATATTTTTAAGGGAAATCAATCAAACACATCAGTCAAATACAAAGTGATACAGAAAGATATTCAACCAAATCTGTTCGCTTCCACCAAAAACGTCTCCCTTGCACTGAGTCCACCCGTCCGCTAGTGGCCGCTCTGACGTTACCCGGGGTCCGCCGCTAGGGGGCGCTCTGACGTCACCCCAAGCCCGCCGCCTATTATGTGTTTTGGGTTAAAGTTCAAACGTTTAACTTCCGGCTCGGCGGCAAAGCGTGTGGCTGTTCAGAGAGTACGTTATTGTGTCGAAAGGCACAAAATACACATTAAGCTTATCGGCGAACATCCCCTTGTGCTAACAGAATGGTGAGTTTATGTGCATCTTTCTTTAACTCACGGATGTTTTGTTTGTTGGTACTTTTGATGGGTTTTATGTTAGCCGGGGAGCTAGCGTTAGCAGCTAGACTAAATTCAATGAATGAGTCTCTTCACGCAGCTCTGTTGCCGTCTCTTTGGACTCGAACCCGCGAGTATAGTGAAATAATGCACGGGATTGTTCGTTATTATACAAATATCTGTTTTATTCCTTGTGAAATAGTTTATTTTGTTTTGCAACCAAATAGAGAACTATGGGCTGTACCATTATGCTGCATGGGTTCCAATATGCGTTTCCAAAAAAACGTACTTAAATCCCCCGATCCTAAAGGCTAGCCGTTGATTTTAACGTTAACTTGTCCGTTTCTGTTCTGCAGAGTTTACCTCTTAACCCGAAGCCCTTCCTCAACGGGCTGACCGGCAAACCCGTGATGGTGAAGCTGAAGTGGGGAATGGAGTACAAAGGATACTTGGTGTCGGTGGACGGCTACATGAACATGCAGGTGAGGGAATACACATCTCCTGGACATCAGTGGCCCAAAGCCTTACCCAACTCTGGCATTGTGATCGTTGTAGGGCATATCTGGATGTGTGTGTGTAAATGTTGATATTTGACATGTGATGTGTATCTACCCAACAGTTGGCCAACACAGAAGAGTACGTTGACGGAGCACTGGCAGGTCATCTGGGTGAAGTTCTCATCAGGTACGGTCGCTTTGATCGATGGTGATTAGATGCACAGACCACTCTTCTAGAGAAGACACCTTACCGCAGCGAGAGGAAAGAGGGTAGAAGCAGATATATCTTGGATTCGTCAGCTGTGTCAGTCACCTAAAGTGAAATATTCTAATTTTTGACAGCAACAATCTTGATAGTGCAGACAATTTAATCACCTTACTGATGAAGTGGTTACTAGTAGTGATGCATCTAAAACAAGGAAAAGACAACACCGGCGATATTATTATATCCAAATTACGTCTAGTCTCATCACAATATCGATGTAATGATAATGCATTGGCTGGACTAATACAAACAAGATCGTTTACACCCAATCCCCCCTATTAAAGTATAACGAATGAGTACTCCTATGCTTTAACATCCTTGTTGGGAGAAGGCAGAGAAACTGGAATATTTCTGAACTGTTAAGCTCAAATGATTACTTGAACTTGTGGCACAAAGGAAAGATTGGATATAAAATTGGACTTTGTATAAAGTTTGGTACAATGTTTCTTAAAGCCCAGTGTTTCAGGAGCGACGTTTAGTCGTGTGTTTAGTTAACACACGACTGATGCAGTGCTAATACATTATTAATACCAACCAGGACCCAATGCACAAGATCTTACAGGTCGTATCGAAGTGCAATTATAAATTTGAAACAGGCTGAAATAGTATATTGTATATGATGCTGTTTTTATATCATATCTCTATGAATCATATCTGTGTGTGTGTGTAGAACAATGTTCTCTAAAGAGCCGGTCTCTCCCCCCTCAGGTGTAATAACGTTCTGTACATCTGTCTGTGTGTAGAACAATGTTCTCTAAAGAGCCGGTCTCTCCCCCCTCAGGTGTAATAACGTTCTGTACATCTGTCTGTGTGTAGAACAATGTTCTCTAAAGAGCCGGTCTCTCCCCCCTCAGGTGTAATAACGTTCTGTACATCCGAGGCGTGGAGGAGGAGGAGGAAGATGGGGAGATGAGGGAATGACGGAACGATGGAGGAGAAACGAAGAAGCCCTAACTGATATTCTGTTTGTTTTTACTTTAAGTGTTCCCCTTTTTGTGCGTTTTCACCATGTGAAAGCCGTGGATATTTGTGGATGAATGACGTGGCTCATTTTGTTTAAAGTTTTTGGAAAGATTCCTTTTTTACTGTATAAGACCAATCTTGGAAAATTGTAATAGAAAACAATAAAAAATGAAAATCATTCAGTTTGTCTTTTTTCTGGAGCATTTGCTCATTAACTAGTATTGATGGTAACATATTCACCAACAGAAGACCGGGACTGGCCTCTAGTGACTTCATCTATGGAAACGCCCCCTTGTTTGGACTTTGAGCTCTTCGTCAAATATTTGCTTTTCCACAAACTTCCATTTCTGCAGTTAGGCAACCCCAGTTTGTAGCGGAGCATGTCCAGCTACACGTTTTAAATTACAAAATGCCTACCAAATACAGACTGCTGGTAAAAAACGCCAGCCAGGTTGTGGTAATATGCAGCGATGGTGAAAAGTACCTGCAGAAGGATGCAGTGCAAAATCTTTGCGTGGTGGTTAACGGTAGCGTGGTGATCGGGTGGTGAGTTTTAAATCTACTTAAATTAAGCAGTTCAACGTCCGCTGTTTTCAAAATGTAACCGACTGTAAATTACTTAGGTTTTTAGTGCATATAAATAAGGGATTAAACCTACTACTGGGATGTGGTTCCAAATAGTGATGGTCTGATCAAAGCCGTGGGACCGTCGGACGAAGTCCAAGCCGAATATCCAGAAGAGCTTTTCGAGAAGGTCATCGATGCAACGGGCATGTGTGTCATCCCTGGTGCGTAAAAGAAAATGGATCACACAGCAAACTTGTAGGTTTACAACCGCATCACAGAACACTATATTACAAATCCCTATTTGGAGTTCATTTGTTTCAGGGTTGGTGGACGCTCACACGCATCCCGTATGGGCAGGCGACCGTGTGCATGAATTTGCTATGAAGGTAAAACACTAATTACCGAGAGCCTGATTCCCCGCATCACCAGAAGCGTTCGTTTACAATGAGTGTCACCGCCCGCAGCTGGCTGGAGCCTCGTACATGGACGTGCACAGCGCCGGGGGCGGCATCCACTTCACGGTGGAGCACACGCGGGCGGCGGCGGCCCCCGACCTGCTGGCCTCTCTCACGGCCCGGCTGGGCCGCATGTTGAGGGCCGGCAGCACGCTGGTGGAGTGCAAGAGCGGATACGGCCTGGAGCTCGAGACGGAGGTGAAGATGCTGGAGGTGATCGAGAAGGCGAGGCGCTCATTGCCCATCAACATCTCGTCCACCTACTGCGGGGCCCATGCCGTGCCCAGGTAGACGGAGGCGGACATGTTTCAATTTAGTCAAAGTGAAGATGGGAAACCGAGCTGTTTACATTAATCAAATTAGTAAGAAAATGGCAATACGATGAAGTATTGATTGAGGTGCGGATATTACAATTGCATTTATTGAAAGTGTCCATTTAGTTTGTTTAGTTTTATTTTTACAATTTGAGACTTATGACCGCTATGGCGGTGGTTGGGGTTAATTTTTCTCTTCAATAAAACGTTAGTTTCTCTTTCGTCGCAGAGGTAAGACGGTGGCTGAGGCCACGGAGGACGTTCTGCGGGTCCAGCTCCCCGCGCTGCGCAGGCGCATTACCGCCGGCGACCTGCGGGTGGACAACATCGACGTGTTCTGCGAGCGGGGCGTATTCGACCTGGACGCCACGCGCGCCATCCTCCAGGCGGGCCGCGACATGGGGCTGCACATCAACTTCCACGGCGACGAGCTGCACCCCATGAACTCTGCACAGGTGTTGGTCGGGTTGTTATATCACAGAAAACCCATACACACACGTACACACTCACGCGTACTCACACCTCACACAGAGAAACACACACACACACACACACACACACACACACACACACACACACACACACACACACACACACTGAAAGCGAAACTTTGTTTTGCCTTCTTGTCAGTTGGGGGCGGAGCTTGGCGCCCTGGCCATCAGTCACCTGGAGGAGGTGACGGACGAGGGGATCGCTGCCATGGCAACCGCCAAAACCGCCGCAGTCCTGTTGCCAACTACGGCCTACATCCTGAGGCATATATACACACGACACACACGTGTACACACACACGATCCAGGAAGCTCTGGACTAATAGTGTGTGTGTGTGTGTGTGTGTGTGTGTGTGTGTGTGTGTGTGTGTGTGTGTCTGCTCGCGTCTGTGTGTGTGTGTGTGTACGTGTGTGTGTGCAGGCTCCCCCAGCCGCGGGCCCGAGCCATGCTGGAGGCGGGGCTGATCGTAGCGCTGGGCAGCGACTTCAACCCCAACGCGTACTGCTGCTCCATGGTGCTCCCCCGGCTCCACCCCCCACCCACACTCTATCATAAACGACCCCCCCCCCCCCCCCACAGTGTGTGTGTGTGGGAGGGTCCCACAGACACAACAGACTGGTCCCAAGATAGAAACAATTTTTTTAAATAATATCGGTGAAGTTTTAACAATACGGCTAAATGGATGCAGTGAACCAAAAAAAAGGAAATGACAGTGCCACTGCAGCTTCAAGACAGACATAACACCACACATTGCCTCAGATAGCTTACATAAATAATAAGTTAAAAATACAATAAATAAATACAAAAAAAGTGCAAAGTTCGTTTTGTGCATTGTAAAACCTTATAGCAGTTCGTTTGTATCCCCCCCCCCCACAGCCCCTGGTCATGCACCTGGCCTGTGTGAACATGAGGATGACCATGCCAGAGGCTCTGGTGGGGGCCACCATCAACGCCGCCTACGCACTCGGCCGCTCGGACACGCACGGCTCCCTGGAGGCGGGCAAACACGGAGACCTGGTGGTCCTCAACTGTAGACGGTGAGTCCAGGTTATAGACCCCCGCCGTGGTCTGTCCTACCCGCTATGGAGTTAGACGAACTAGTACGCGCTTGTGGTCAGATATGGTTGTTTGGCGCCCCCAAGTGGCGGTTAAGTGAAAGTGCGAAGAGTAGACTTTTTGGTTTTATACAATGATGAAATTGCTCATGATGAAAGAATTCTAGATGTCTTAAAGTCTTTCAACAATCAATTAATCTCCTTTAAATAAACTTTTGTAGCCAGACTAAATCGCTGACACATACAAGACGTATTTTATTTTATCATATATCTATTGTCGATTCCCCGTTTTGTTGCTGCGGTTCCCTCCAGATGGGAACACCTGATCTACCAGCTCGGAGGTCACCACGAGGTCATCCGCTACGTCATCATCAAGGGGTCGGTCGTCCACGACAACGACAACATCCTGGCCTTCTAGACTACAAGAAGACTTTTTTTTTCTACCTCTTTCCACTCACTTAAATAGACTAGAATGGTTTGGAAAACATTGTACTCTGCTAGGAGGATTAACCCGTCAGATGCACCCGACGTGCCTTAACCCCTAACTGTATGATAACATCGTCACAGCCATGTCCGTCCCACTCCCAAACATGATGAAGAAAAAATATGAATCAATGACTGAATTAAAAGATCCTCATATGTTTCAGATATCTGTCTCTTGGTTTTTTATTGGGCACAGTATACACACAATGCTCAGGGGTTAATAAACACATCTCTATACAAATGTTTCCGTTGCAAGGGCATTCAAAGCTTTTAACAAAACGAGCCCCTTCTCTGCCCTCAGTCGATTCTGGTTGACCTTGACTTGACCTCAATACTTCACAACTCGTTTAAATAGAAACACTAGTAGTTACACTGCGATGAGATTACTGCTGTTAATGGACTTTATTAGCTCATATTGTATTCACAACAGTACGAATGTTAGTCTATAGACGAGGAACGCATGATAAAAAATATATTCTGACGTGGCATGCCATGCACTAATGTAGCGTATTTAAATCGTAACATGAAAAAGGTAACCGTTTACAAAGCACTCTTGAACGAAAAATATGAAGGAATCGAGCCCGTCAAGCTTCATATTTCTTCCCTGCCCGGTGGATCTGTTGGTATAGTGTCATGGAGAACGCCATACCAAGGAGCTAGAGGGCAAAAAAAAAAAAAAAAAAAGATAAGTGAATGAATCGAAAGCAAAACTCAGGCAAAACTCAGGTCATGGTGTCCGTTTCCTACCTGTACGACCAGGACACACATGGCGATGGTTCCGATAAGGTGTTTGTTGTCGTCAAGCCACTCCTCCACTTTGTCGTAGCAACCCTGGAGAGGGGAGAGGGCCATGGTGATGAGGAGGAGGAGGCAGGAAGTGGTGCGCACCCTCTGAGATTACGGTTACTGTATTGTCTACACACTTAGTATTTTGACTCAGATGTTAAAAAATTAAATGCAAACAACCATATGCAATGTCTTCGTTTAACACACATATACGCGCACACACACACACACACACACACACACACACACACACACACACACACACACACACACACACACACACACACACACACACACACACACACACACACACACACACACACACAGTGAGAACCATGCCAAAAAAAACTTGTGTCTGTGGTGACAGTAATATGTGGGAGGAGCATGTGTGTATTTAGGGTTAGACAGACAGACAGACAGAAAGACACAGACACAGACACAGACACAGACAGACAGACGTACCCGTGTCCAGACGGTGCTGGAGGCGTTGCGGCCGCAGCCGGGCTGGACGTCCTGGCAGCAGCGGTCGGGGACCACCTTGGCCTGCAGGGCGGCGTGCCAGTCCGTGTGGCCGTCCACGCCGCAGCAGTGCCACTGGAGGAGGGGAGGGGAACAGCACGCCAGTCAGGAGGACGGACGGACGGACGGACGCACTCTGATCACCTCCGCGACTCACAATAGAGTTATGAGTCGCGGATGTGGTTGAAACATGCATTTTCTTAATTTCTTTTTGCCTCAGGGTCGAATGTTTTTAATTTGATTTTTATTGTTATTCTTGGATTATAAATTGAATATGACTTGAGTGTGTGTGTGTGTGTGTGTGTGTGTGTGTGTGTGTGTGTGTGTGTGTGTGTGTGTGTGTGTGTGTGTGTGTGTGTGTGTGTGTGTGTGTGTGTGTGTGTGTGTGTGTGTGTGTGACCTCGGTCTGGATGGTGTTCCAGGCGTTGCTGAGCCCGGCGTTGTTCTCCGAGGTGTACAGACCCAGACCTTCCTTCAGGTCCCGACGCGCGTTCTCGCTCACCTGCACCACCGAGGAAGAACCATCATCATCATCATCATCATCACCACCATCATCTTCACCACCGAAGAAGAACCACTTCCATCATCAACATCAACATCACAGAGGAAGAAACACTTCCATCATCATCATCATCATCATCATCATCATCATCATCACCACAGAGGAAGATCCACCTCCATCATCATCATCATCATTATCATCAAGAGCCCTATTCTTTTCCAAGCGGATCCATATTGATTTATTGATAAATTTAAAATCGTTTCTTTAAAAAAGTATTTTATACACAGTAATGTTATTTATAATGCTTTTACAGAACTAATTCCTTTCTAATATTTATTGATTTATAGATCAATGACACCGCCGACCTTGTCCGTGTAGACGAAGAAGAGGATGAGGAGGATCAGCTCGGCCAATAGGATGATCAGCAGCACGATGAAGAACTGGGGAAGAGGTGGACAGAACACAACACGTTACATTCTTCAGATTAATAAAGGTCGCCTGGATCCAAATGAAAACCAGTCAAAAGGCAAGACCGCAACAAGGAAATACCTTCATGGATCTATTTCAATCCTTTGTTGGCTTTTAGAAGGATTTAATACATTGGACATTTTTATAAAATCATCAGTTGAATGATGACGATGATGTGGACAGACAATGCTGCAAACTATATGCCCAGGCAAACACCTTGGCACGCAAGTTCAGCTTCTGTTCACCACAGGTGAAGGTAGCCCTGTTCAAAGCACATTGTACACCGCTCTACTGCGTTCAATTATGGTCAAGCTACAAAAAAAAAATCAAGCATGCAGAGGCTGAAAGTTGCGTACAATGATGCTACGCGCATCCTTTTAAAAATACCGAGAGGGGGCAGAGCCAGCCAGATGTTGGTCACTGCAGGAGTGAGCACCTGCCTTTTAAGAAATCGTATGTTTACATTTATGAAATGATTGGAGGAATCTGGGAACAGTATCATCGTGGTACTTGTAGATCCCACTCTGAGCTGTGCTCGCAATACCGCCAGCCTGAGTTGAAATGTTTGCACATAAACTGACTTTTTATATTTTTGCGTTGTATTTGTCTTGTGCTATTTATGGACCCGAGTCTGAAATAAAGTTTTCATATCATATCACATTCTACTCAGTCAAAGGAGGCATGTGACGTGTAGAATCAGTATCTGCCGTCGTATTTATTACACGTCCCTCGAGACGGTCGAGAGGAAAAAAACCTCCAAGGGCTTCTTCTCTGGACCTGTCCGTACGTACGCTCAGAAGCAGGCACTTGTTCTCCTTGATGGCGCCAAGGCAACCCAGGAAGCCCGTCACCATGACGACCGTGCCCAGGGTGATGACCAGGTTGGCGGCGGACAGCGTGGGGAAGGAGGGCGACAGGGTGGCGAAGCTGCCCTGGGACACGGAGAGCCAGACCCCCACACCCAGCAGGCCACAGCCCCCCAGCTGAGAGAGAGAGAGAGAGAGAGAGAGAGAGAGAGAGAGAGAGAGAGAGAGAGAGAGAGAGAGAGAGAGAGAGAGAGAGAGAGAGAGAGAGAGAGAGAGAGAGAGAGAGAGAGAGAGAGAGAGAGAGAGAGAGAGAGAGAGAGAGAGAGAGAGAGAGAGAGAGCCGTCAATATAACACAGGCACAAAAACACACACAGGCTCGCACACACACACGCAAACACACACACACCCCCACAGCCCCCCCCCCCCCCACACACACACACCCCCACACAAAGCCCCCCCCCACACAAATGTTTTTTTTTTTTATCCAAATTTACAAAGAAGGGGAAAAGGATCCAAACATTTTGGAAATATTTAAGAAATATGGATAATGTAACAGGTTCATCAAGCTCACATGCCTTTACAAGAGCTACATGATGAGGTAAGATGTTACACAGAACACTTAGGGATAAACAAAACACCTTTGTCTCCAGAATTTTCATACTACTTATGGTGGCTGAAACAGAGCAACATTTTGGCTTCTTTATTATGTAACTTCCCCCCAATTTTTGTGGATATGACCTAAGCTTCCAAAGATTAAAGATATAAATTTGCACTGGTAACCTAGTTGGCATATACCATACGACCGACCAGTGGGTGGTGTTTCAGTAACTTAGTAGTAAGCCTAAAGGGCTGTATGAATTCTGGATGATCGATTATTATCTTCTTATGGTATTGTATCGTCATGGAAATTAATACAACAATTTATCATGATATCAATGAGAAGATATAGAATGAGAAGATATAGGAAATAATTCCAATTGGAGGTTTCAAAAGGTCAAAGAGAAAGGAAAACTAGCTCTAGTCAAGAACACATATGGGACTAGAGTGTCTTCTTTTGTCTTATGTAATGGATTATTTACAGACCGTTATAAACTGTAAGTAAACATCAAAGGCTAGCCTACTCACCCAGAAGAGGAGGTTGAAGAGGAAGAGCATGTACTTCACACAGCAGATGCAGCCACGAGCCATAATGGTTCAGTCGGAGGGCAGGCTACTGCAAAACAAATGGAGTAGGTTTATTACTTTGAGCCGTTTTACTAATAAAGAAGATTAACGCCATTCTTGTGTTTTGGTACATATCAGCCAATGCAGAACCATATTACAATATATTAATTATAAATCATACACTGAATAAGGAGTAAGATATATATGATAACTAGCCATTCATATATCAGTTTTAGTATATGGAACAATACTAAATGTGTGCATGCAGTGCAATACAACCAAAACGAGGGCCAACTTACCACTTAAAAAAGCTGTCAAATCGAGGAAATCAGGGCGTGTACCTGCGGCACAAATTTAAAAGAGAGGTTCATTATTTTCTATTCCTTTACAGGGGTTTCATTGTTAGAGAGGCCGACTACCTCACGTCTCTGTAGCCTGACCACAGCTTTATTACAGCTGCGGCGGAGCGACTGTCTCGCCTGCGCGTCATCAAAGTGTGGTCGGCGAAACTTTGAAATATAAACGCACTTTAATAAGTCAACATGTTAATAGAATCACACTCCGAGAACATATAACATAGAAAATCACGGACCTTGAGTCGTTGAACGATCATACGACTAAAACCGGTTCACTTCTGGCCATTGCTGGATATTTTTATGAGTGAGTGAGGAGAACGAAGCGCAGTTTCTTACCGTGCGGCTATGAACTCGAGTTCATGATCGCCGGTTCATCTCTTAGTATTATCCCAGGGATTTGTTACATGCCGATCAGCGCTGATTCATGTGCAACGGTTTCCAACACCGCTCTCCTGAACCAAAGCTGCGATGGAAGGATCGCTGTAGGTCAGGAAAGTTTGGGATTTCGTCGACGATCGCGGACGCCAGCAGAGAGAAGTGAGGCTGATTATTTTCTTTGGGAAAAGCGGAAACTGTAGAGTTGGAGGCGTGCCGCTGGCAGGGGGGGGGGGGGGGGGGGCTCTGTGTGGGGGCTCTGTGTGCAGATGAAGCGATACGCCTTCAAATACTCAACAATATGTGTTGTAACCGAGGATTTGTGCAAAATATGTTTGCTTTGAATGAGCAATATTTGTGCTTTTTCGTTTAAAAATATATTTTAGATCTGCATCTATCTTTACAAACATTGGAAAGCAACCAAAAGTGACCCCTTATTTTACTTTATTTACTTATAAATAGATAAATACATAGTTAAGATGTTTGTACGATTATTACCATAAAATTATTAATCAGTTACTGTGGACAATTAGTTTTAAAATCACTTTATTTGCAGTCATTAAAATAGGCTCATTGAACACATGTAAAACATACCAGGCTTGACCCATTGTCTTCCAGCATCGACCACACATAAAATGTTGATGCGTAGTTCTGGTCTGTGCTGAAATGGGGGGTAGCTATAAACAGAACTGGCAACGCACTCCATGAACTTCTTATCAAGACAAAAACAAACACACACCCACGCGCACAACCGCACAGACACACACAGACACACACACACACACACACCCACACACACACACACACACACACACACGTGCACATACACAAACAAGAAGCATCCAAAGAATCTTTAATAAACATTTCTGATGCCAACATGAATGAATATAAATACAAACAACTCTCAGAACGAAAAGGAAAATACAAAATATACAAAAAATTAACAACGAACAATGAAAGGCTTGTGTTTCTTCCAGCTGCGGCCTCTCGGGTATCCATGGCAACGAAAGCGGGAGGGCATTTCCTGTGTATCTCGAAGGTCGCGGGAATCGAAAGCTCAAAAGTCGCTCGGCAAAAAGTTAATTTCCTTGACAGCTTCACACCCGCCGTTCCCCAGGGACAAAGCAGGGCGGCGATGGAACCAACAACTCCCCACAGGAGGAGGGAATACAGCACCAACATGGCTGTGTGATTCGCTCTCTCTCAGTCTCAGTCTCAGTCTCAGTCTCAGTCTCTCTCTCTCTCTCTCTCTCTCTCTCTCTCTCTCTCTCTCTCTCTCTCTCTCTCTCTCTCTCTCTCTCTCTCTCTCTCTCTCTCTCTCTCTCTCTCTCTCTAGCCCCACACCCATCTCTCTGACTGGGAGGACTTCAGCTGGACGGATTCACTGCTGTCGCCCTCCTGCTGCTGAAACACACACACACACACACACACACACACACACACACACACACACA
>NC_079415.1:1066982-1124477 GCF_026213295.1 Gadus chalcogrammus | reverse complement strand
TCATGGTAACCAAGGACTCAGAGGCTCAGCCGTCTGATAGGTCATGGTAACCGAGGACTGAACCCTATAGGTGAAAGCAATAACTTTGGCAAATTAATTATTCAGAATTGACTATCATCGTACCCATGTAGCTACATAGACAAGAAGGTTGTTAGGTCACTCTACGTCCATTCCAAAAACATTTGACCTGTGATCGGTAGAATGTGCTTGATGGTATAGAACAACTGCTTGCAAACCCAAAAAGTCCAAGCACAAAAGTTTGATAATTAGGCTTAAAGATGTTGTAATACAACAAATTACACTACATGTGACACGAATGAAATTTCGATTTGTCTATTTGTCTAGTACATGTGTTGTAATTGACAATAAAGCGGACTTTGACTTTGACTTTGACTATAGAGACACTGACATCCCATCCTAACAAACATCGACAGTTCACTCACTGGACACTCAAACTCTCAGCCAATCAAATAACTGCCTTCAGATTTCTGAGGCATCAAAAAACGTTTGGATTCTCATGCAAGCTAACAAGAAGAAGCTACGTTCGATTAGCGACCAGGGGATTCCCGATGTGTGGAGTAACTATAACCCCCCCCCCCCCCCGCCGCCCCCGCAGTGGCCAGGTGATCCCCAAGGTGGAGTACACAGCGGAGGAGAAGACCACCTGGGGCACTGTCTTCATGGAGCTCAAGACGCTGTACCCGACTCACGCCTGCCGCGAGCACAACCGCGTCTTCCCCCTGCTGGAGAAGTACTGCGGCTACAGGCAGGACAACATCCCTCAGCTGGAGGAGATCTCCCGCTTCCTGCAATGTACGTGAACGCAAAGCTCACCTGGGGTAGGGGGGGACGTGAACGGGAGGGAACGTCGGGAATGACGTGGCTCACCTGGTGTAAAGGTGCTGTAGTTGATCAGGTGTAGCTAACAGTAGCTAAGTATCACAGCTAATGTAGCTAAGTATCACAGCTAATGTAGCGTGGCAGATTCAATTTCCCAGGTATTTAACCCGGTTTGTAAGTACTAGGTATTTTAGCTTACTAGGTCAATACGTACTAGGCATTTTAGCTTACTAGGTCAATAAGTACTAGGCATTTTAGCTTACTAGGTCAATAAGTACTAGGTATTTTAACTTACTAGGACAATAAGTACTAGGTATTTTAGCTTACTAGGTCAATAAGTACTAGGTATTTTAACTTACTAGGACAATAAGTACTAGGTATTTTAGCTTACTAGGTCAATAAGTACTAGGTATTTTAGCTTACTAGGTCAATAAGTACTAGGTATTTTAGCTTACTAGGTCAATAAGTACTAGGTATTTTAACTTACTAGGACAATAAGTACTAGGTATTTTAGCTTACTAGGTCAATAAGTACTAGGTATTTTAGCTTACTAGGTCAATAAGTACTAGGTATTTTAACTTACTAGGTCAATGAGTACTAGGTATTTTAGCTTACTAGGTCAATAAGTACTAGGTATTTTAGCTTACTAGGTCAATAAGTACTAGGTATTTTAGCTTACTAGGTCAATAAGTACTAGGTATTTTAACTTAATAAGTCAATAAGTACTATGTATTTTAGCTTACAAGGTTTGAAGTCAGAGGTTTTTTAGCTAACAAGGTATAGTAGCTTACCAGGTTTCGCTTACTAGGAATCGTAGCACCTCAGTTTTAGCTAACCTAAGTGTGGGCTCTAGACAGTGTTTGTAACTAGGTAGCAAAGCTTGCCTTGGCAATGACCAGCGACTAGAGAGGGCGCTGCCAGCTGCGAGTTTTCCCAATCGATTTTCCGATTATTCCGACAGCTCATTATCGAAACCTTAAACCCCCTCTCCGCGTTCCAGCGTGCACGGGGTTCCGTCTGCGGCCCGTGGCCGGCCTGCTGTCCTCCAGGGACTTCCTGGCCGGGCTGGCGTTCCGCGTGTTCCACTCCACACAGTACATCCGCCACGCATCCAAGCCCATGTACACGCCCGAACCGTGAGTCCCCCCGGCTGTGAGTCCACCCGGCTGTGTGTCCACCCGGCTGTGTGTCCCTGTGAGACTAGGCCAGGGGGGGGGGGGGGGGGGGGGGCTTTAGTCAGAACCCGGGGTTAGGGTTAGTAAATAGCAGTGGAAGATGTATTTATATAATTGTATTGTATTATATATGTGTTTAATGCATGGCGTGCAATTTGAAAACCTTTCTAGTGCTGTATAGTGTCCGTGCCATGGTGTCTTTATCCAAAACATATCTTCTCTCTCGTCGTGTTTCCACCACTTCAGGGATATTTGCCACGAGCTGCTCGGCCACGTTCCACTGTTTGCTGATCCCAGCTTTGCACAGTTCTCCCAGGTACGGCCAAATACAATTCAGTGTCGTTATACGGAGACCAATGTGCTGTCACCTAGGTTTGATACACTATGAGGAATTCAGATTTTTTCACCCAAAGGCTGAGCAGAAAACGACGACAAAGAAATCATGGCTGTCTGATTCCGTCCTCTCTTCCCCATCGCTCCTGCAGCGTCCTGACCCATGTGTGTTTGTGTGTCTGTTCATTTGTTTGTTTCTCCACGCAGGAGATAGGTCTAGCGTCTCTGGGAGCCCCCGACGAGTTCATCGAGAAGCTCGCCACCGTGAGTACCCCCAACACGAGACCCAACCCTCCCCCCTGCAGACATGACCCCTGCTTGGTGCCCTCTGACCCCAGCCTGAGCTGCGCCTCACCCCTTTGTGGTCCCATGTCCCCCCCCCCCCAGGTGTACTGGTTCACTGTGGAGTTCGGTCTGTGCAAACAGGGCACTGAGATCAAGGCATACGGCGCTGGCCTGCTCTCGTCGTTCGGAGAACTCCAGGTTGGTCTGCAGCTTCTGCTCCGGCAGTTTGTGTGTCCTCGTTTCCTCACACCTCACACCAAAGGCCACATACATACACACACAAACACACTGCTCTAGTGATTATTACAATGCAAGGTGAGGTGTAATGTGATGTGTTCGTTTCACCTTGTATTCACCCACGTTTTTCTACTTATTTGAGTTACTCACCGTAACTTATGGGATCGATCTGATTGGGGAGCACTAGGCCTTCTGGCCATTATCAATAAACCTTCGGACCCCCAACACAAACCGTGGTTTGTGTTGGGGGTCCAAAGGTTAGGACCGACAGGGTTAGCTTGATTTAGTGTGTCCAGTGAGGCGGCCTCCCACGTGGGCCGATCAGGTGCAGGGTTAGTCGATGTGTCACTGGGGGGAAACCTGCAGCGTACGCTTAGTACCTCCCCCTGACTCATGTCTTAGGGTGACAGGGTGAGTAGATCACTGGGTACTGGATGGGTAGGTTAGTGATGGATGGGTAGGTTACTGATGGATGGGTAGGTTAGTGATGGATGGGTAGGTTAGTGATGGATGGGTAGGTTAGTGATGGATGGGTAGGTTAGTGATGGATGGGTAGGTTAGTGATGGATGGGTAGGTTAGTGATGGATGGGTAGGTTAGTGATGGATGGGTAGGTTAGTGATGGATGGGTAGGTTACTGATGGATGGGTAGGTTAGTGATGGATGGGTAGGTTAGTGATGGATGGGTAGGTTAGTGATGGATGGGTAGGTTAGTGATGGATGGGTAGGTTAGTGATGGATGGGTAGGTTAGTGATGGATGGGTAGGTTAGTGATGGATGGGTAGGTTAGTGATGGATGGGTAGGTTACTGATGGATGGGTAGGTTAGTGATGGATGGGTAGGTTAGTGATGGATGGGTAGGTTAGTGATGGATGGGTAGGTCAGTGGAGCTGGATGGGAAGGTTAGTGGAGCTGGATGGGTAGGTTAGTGATGGATGGGTAGGTTAGTGATGGATGGGTAGGTTAGTGATGGATGGGTAGGTTAGTGATGGATGGGTAGGTCAGTGGAGCTGGATGGGTAGGTTAGTGATGGATGGGTAGGGTAGTGATGGATGGGTAGGTTAGTGATGGATGGGTAGGTTAGTGATGGATGGGTAGGTTAGTGATGGATGGGTAGGTTAGTGATGGATGGGTAGGTTAGTGATGGATGGGTAGGGTAGTGATGGATGGGTAGGTTAGTGATGGATGGGTAGGTTAGTGATGGATGGGTAGGTTAGTGATGGATGGGTAGGTTAGTGATGGATGGGTAGGTTAGTGATGGATGGGTAGGTTAGTGATGGATGGGTAGGTTAGTGATGGATGGGTAGGTTAGTGAAGGATGGGTAGGTTATTTATGGATGGGTAGGTTAGTGGAGCTGGATGGGAAGGTTAGTGGAGCTGGATGGGTAGGTTAGTGATGGATGGGTTAGTGGAGCTGTATGGGTTGGTTAGTGATGGATCGGTAGGTTAGTAGAGCGGGATGGGTAGGTTAGTGGAGCTGGATTGGTAGGTTAGTGATGGATGGGTAGGTTAGTGATGGATGGGTTGGTTAGTGGAGATGGATGGGTAGGTTAGTGATGGATTGGTAGGTTAGTGATGGATGGGTTGGTTAGTGGAGATGGATGGGTATGTTAGTGATGGATGGGTTGGTTAGTGGAGATGGATGGGTAGGTTAGTGATGGATGGGTTGGTTAGTGATGGATGGGTATGTTAGTGATGGATGGGTTGGTTAGTGGAGATGGATGGGTAGGTTAGTGGAGATGGATGGGTAGGTTAGTGATGGATGGGTAGGTTAGTGATGGATGGGTTGGTTAGTGGAGATGGATGGGTAGGTTAGTGATGGATGGGTAGGTTAGTGATGGATGGGTTGGTTAGTGGAGATGGATGGGTAGGTTAGTGATGGATGGGTTGGTTAGTGGAGATGGATGGGTAGGTTAGTGATGGATGGGTTGGTTAGTGGAGATGGATGGGTAGGTTAGTGATGGTCGGGCGGAAGACAGTTATACTTCAGTGATGTGAGTTGGGGGCAGCAGAGGATCCACCCTGCTGAGAGCCACATTAAGGCTGGGGGGGGGGGGGGGGGGGGGCTGATGCCAACCAACTGCACTTCCTGTTGACCAGTAGAGCGCTTCCATGGAAACCAAGACCAAACAGGAATGAATACAGGACACTATTTTGTGATATGATAAATAATTCATGACCCTAATTCTGGAAAAATGACCAGTTACATAAAACGTACAGGAAATGTTAATTACAGAGACAAAACCACGCCCATACGAATCAGGATTTATATATTTTATACTTATATGTAAAATTGTACAGATGTTTTATTCTGTTGTTTTATTCTCACTCTTGACCTGTTATTGATTATTTGAATAGGAAAACCAGCATGTTTACAACGTTGTTTTTTTGTTGATGCCCTTCTTTAGTTGGTCGTCGTCAGGAGTGTAATACAAAGCAGAGATAAATACCCTAAAGGCCGATCCATACCTCCGGATCCGGACGAAACTGTCCGTATCCGTATTTACCGTAGGGTGTGAATGGGCCTTAATGGTTCCCTCCTTCTGTCTCGTTGTTACGCAGTATTGTTTGACGGACAAACCCCAGCTCTGCCCCTTTGAGCCGGCGAAGACCAGCCTCCAGAAATACCCGATCACTGAATTCCAACCCGTGTATTTTGTGGCTGAAAGCTTCGAGGATGCCAAGGAGAGAGTCAGGTACAACGATAATTATGATCAACAAATAAAGAAACAGAACATACTTAATCATCTTATGACAAGTATTGGGGTTTCAACATCTATAACAAACATATATGTATTTGCAATAAATAAATCGAATTCGAAGTGTACAGCTCAATTGTATCAATTTCATGGATGTTATTCGCATTATTGCCTTTAAAGGTCTAATTTCTATGGTTGATGATTGGTGCTCTCTTCCGCCCCCTACAGGAAATTTGCCGCTACTATTCCCAGGCCTTTCACGGTGCGCTACAACGCCTACACGCAGAGCATCGAGGTGCTGGACAACACCCAGCAGCTCCGCAACCTCGCTGAAAACATCAACAGTACGGAACACACACACACACACACACACACACACACACACACACACACACACACACACACACACACACACACACACACACACACACACACACACGCAAGCGCGCGCACACACACGCACGCACGCACGCACACACACACACACACACACACACACACATACACACACACACACACACACACGCACCACACGCACACGCACACACACACATCACAAACGCAGCACGGGGCTTTCCTTTTTAATCTATTTTAGTTCGTTTAGGAACAACCAGCTGGTTATTCTACATTTTATTAAACAGTAGGCTATGTGAAATGTAATACGACAGCAAGCTAATATAGCCTATGTGGTCAGCCTTATTTAGCAGTTGTGATAATACATGTTGGCTATGTAGGCTACTAATTATAATCTGTAAATGATGCCTACTTGAGAACAATTCTACAAAATACGTTTACATTTTCTTTATGTTTGATATTTCAGATGAGATGGGCCTTCTGTGCAACGCCTTGAAGAAGTTGGAGTGAACATTGTAGCCTACCTTGTCATACTGCATGCTTTTAGATAGCAGGCTTGACGGCGATGATGAGTGATGACTCGACGCAGAGGCGCAGTCATTGTCTTCTGTCCATTGATGCGCCAAAAGCTATAATTGTGAACACATGAGCCAGTTGTTCAATGTTTAACCTTTTGACATTTTGAGATGACTGTAAATATAACCAATCAGGCTACTAATGAGTCTCCTTTGAAGATTATTTCTTTCTTTCATAAAACCACTGCGTCATCGTATTTTATACCAGCCTATATAATCATAATATTTTAGCCACCCATTTATCTGACGTAGGCCTAGTTTTATAACCTTATATATTAGAAGAGAGAAGTAGATTAGATGGCTTTTCCGTTGCCGCAGTCGAACCTATAAATAGCCAATTATTGACGATGTTTATTATGTTTTCTTTTGAATGCATGTACTGTGAAATTGATAAAACAAATAAACATATTAAGGACTCGTGTGAATTTGTTTGAACTTCTGTTAGGCAGGCATATATCCCAAACACATACTCTTAAAAAAATGATAATGATAAAAAAACATGATAATCAAGTGGTCAATTTGATCAGGACGTTGGATTAATGCGTCTATCAGAAATTAGGGTTGCTCATCCCAGACATAATGATCAATTATCAGGGGCGATAAGGCTTACTATATAGGCCCCAAACACACATTTATTGATAAGATTAACGAACGCTCGGATGAATGGCTATGTCTTGATCCAAAGCATCTGATTTATCCACAAAATAAAATGTAGGCTTATGACGCAAAATACCTTACATAAATCCCGTCGGCCTATTGCGTAACTGATCTCCATAAACTATTCAAATGACGAGCTATATTAAGTGTCCACGCGTGGTAGGCAGGTCCTCAAATAGCCCCGAATGACAACACATCCAATCACATCGGTCCTTTCCCGACAGGGGACACACAAATCAGGTCAAATACAGTTAAGATTGTTATTTTACGCACTACAGATAGAGGTGCCATCGTTGAGATGAAGACGGACAACGCGGTGCAGAGCGTGCCGTTTGGGGGGAGGAGACAGAGCCTGATCGAAGACGCGCGGAAGGAGCGCACGGGAGGGGCCGGAGGGCCCCCCTCGCCCGGGCCCCACGGAGACCACCAGGGCTTCGAGACCAAGGACGAGCGGGTCGTCCTGAACGTCGTGGTCGCCTTCAGCAACGAGAAGAATTCGGGGTTCTTCAAAACGGGGAAGATATTCGAGGTGAGCAAAAAAATAAAATAAAAATTATTTCGTAATTTCTAGAAAAATAAATATGAGTTTAGTGACACTGGACCCTGTGGTGTTTTTCACCTCAGACGTTTGAAGCTAAACTTCTCCATGTGGAAAGTCGACCCGCGAGGAAGGGGAAGAACAGCCCGGGGCCGGGGGACCTGGAATTCTTCATCAGGTGTGAGGTGCACGGCGCGGACCTCGACGTCTTCATCAACTCACTCAGAAAGGTGGCGGACGACATCCGCACCTTCCCGGAAGAAAAAGGTAGGCTACGCGGTTTCCGTAAAGTGTTCTCCTGTGGTCGGCCTGTTAGGGGAATGCGTTTGACTGTTTTTTTTTATAATGCTTCATTGCTGCATGTGCTTAATCATTAATAGTCTTCCTCCTCTGCGACGCAGTTCCCTGGTTCCCTCGGAAGATTAAAGAGTTGGACAGGTGCAAATTGCTGATCACCAAATTTGATCCCGACGTGGATAAGGAACACCCTGTATGTATTTCATTATACTGGATAACGTTATGTGTTTACATTTTCCCCAAGAATGTGCACGAAATAATCATTCCCGTTTTGCAGGGATTCAGTGATCCAGAATACAGAAAACGGAGAGCGCTCTTATCCGACCTCGCATTCAGCTACAAACAGTGAGTAACCTGTCGATTCAATTTAATTTAACTTTATTGTCATTGTACACGTTAAGGTGCACATATAGAAATAGGAAAAGGTGTTGTCTCTCTGCCAAAATATTAGGAAATTGCCAATTGGAATTAAAATGCAAATAAATCCAAGAAATATTTGAGCATTTTTAGAATTTAAGCATTTATTCTAAAGATGTTCACTATTGGGGACTCATGTGGGGCATTAGCCAGTATATTGGGTTCGATTCCCAAAGTCCTCAAACGGACATCCTCGAATCTGAATTCACCGTAAGACCAGTGTCCCCATCCCTCATCCGGTCGCATTGGATACCAGCGTCTGCTAAATAACTAAAATACAGTAAATAGAGGTGAATAGTAAGAATAGTAAGAATAGTGAATACTAGTAATAATATATTATAATACAATACAATGGAATATTAATAGTGAATAGTAAGAATAGTGAATACTAGTAATAATAGAATAAAATAGAATAGAATGGAATATTAATAGTGAATAGTAAGAATTGTGAATACTAGTAATAATAGAATAGAATAGAACAGAATGGAATATTAATAGTGAATAGTGGCCTCACTGCAATGATTCTTTTTGGACACAGGGGGGACCCGTTGCCTACGGTGGAATACACAACAGAGGAAGTCGCCACATGGTGAGGTGGCGGCACCGCAGCACACAACAAGCATGGAGATGGGTTGAATGAATTCTATAGGTGAGACGTATAGCACGACGTGCCACGTGACCCCGTGTGTCGCCGCAGGAGGGAGGTCTACAGCACGCTGCGCAGCATCTACCCCAGCATGGCCTGCCGACAGTTCCTGGACGCGCTGCAGCAGTTAGAGCGGGAGTGTGGCTACGGAGACGACCGTATCCCACAGCTCCGGGAAGTCTCGGCGTTTCTCAAAGGTGAGGACAGACTGGGAGGGAGAGAGAGAGGGGGAGAGGGAGAGGTGATGGAGGAAGGGAGGGAGAGAGGAGGGAGGGAGGGAGAGAGGTAGTGAGTGAGGGAGAGAGGGAGTAAGTGTGGAGGGAGGGAGGGGGTGTGGGAGGGGGGGAGTGAGTGAAAGACTAAAAGAGGGAGGAAAACATCTGTGAGACTGTGCAGGTGTGCGCTGAACAACACATTCACAACGCGTGAGAAAATCGAGCGTTTTACAAATATTATTCGCCGTTGTATCGCTGTAGCACTGCTGAAGTATTTCTGGCAGATTTTCCTCCAAATCCTCCATCAACTCATGAGCCTGCACCAGATATCTGTGAACAGGAAGCCTGTGTGAAACGGTTCAGTCGCTAGGAACTGAGTGACGCATTGTGTATTGACTTTTAGTTCGAGGTAATTCTGAGAAAAGGACAAAGCATGGTGCATATTCACGGCTGCTCCACAACACAAACGCTCGCTAACACTAACACCTTTCCAGTTCAAAGAAAGTGCCAAAAACAAAGCCTAACTCAACGACTGAACTACAACAACCCAGCAATAACGTTCAAATGATCATGTCACATATATGCTTACCGGGACTCGTTCTCCCCCGACCGTCTCGCAGAGAAGACGGGCTTCCAGCTGCGTCCGGCCGTGGGGCTGCTCTCCGCCCGGGACTTCCTGGCCAGCCTGGCGTTCCGAGTGTTCCAGTGCACCCAGTACATCCGCCACGCCTCAACGCCCATGCACTCCCCCGAGCCGTGAGTCCCCACGACTCATCCAGACCCTGTCCCCCAACCCAGCCGCCCGCCGCCCGGTCTGCGCCCGGTATCGTGGTGACGGTGCCCTGATCCTTCCAGCGTTTGTAGCGCATCGCTGATCTCCTCGTTTTTCTTTTTATTCGACAGAGATTGTTGCCATGAGCTTCTGGGTCACGTTCCCATGCTGGCTGATAAGGAATTTGCAGAGTTTTCACAGGTAATCTTTCTACTTTGTTCCACCGTTTGAGGCATTTGTGCAGTGACCATGGTTAGAGTTTTGATATTGATGTGTACATGTGGTGCAGTCGGGTCGGGTTGAGTTTGAGTGGAACCTCATCATGTTGATCTGCTCTCTAGGAGATTGGACTAGCTTCGCTTGGAGCTTCCGATGAGGACATTGAAAAACTTTCAACGGTAAGAGTTTAGCCGTGTGACCATCACTAAACACTCGTTAATCGATAATAAAATAATGTATATACCCTCCATCTGAATATCATTTTTATAGCAATGAGGAATTAAAATATTGCACAAATTTGAACAATTTTTTTTTCATTCATTTAGCGCTGGTCACTAGTAGTAATGAATGGCCTGTGTGTCAGTTTTGGTGAAAAAAAAATGCTGTTTCACCCTGTTCTAGTGTGGCAGACGAGGTGGGCGGGGAGGAACGACAGGATTTTGGTTCTTACTCATGCATATTCATGATTTGCAAATGTCTCGCCTCTGATTGGCTAACAGAACAGGTCATCACAGTAATGAAACCCATTCCACTTCCAGAGAGACTCAGAGAGAGAGGGAGAAGGAGAGAGAAACACGGGGAGAGAGAGAGAGAGAGAGGGAGAAGGAGAGAGAGAGAGAGAGAGAGAGAGAGAGAGAGAGAGAGAGAGAGAGAGAGAGAGAGAGAGAGAGAGAGAGAGAGAGAGAGATTAAGGGAGGGAGAGAAAACGAGATAGAGGGAGAAGGAGAGAGAAACAGGGAGAATGAGAGAGGGAGAAGGAGACAGAGACACAGATGGCAGAGGCAACAAATCAACGTTGCATCTCTTGGCCAAGAAAGAAGAGTTGAGGAAGGAACGGTTGGATTGGACATTCACTCATTCATTCACGGGGCACGGCGGGAGTCACGGGAGTACCCTTCTCCCTCTCTCTCTCCCGGGCACCGTGACCGCGGCCCGGGCAACGTGACCGCGGCCCGGCACTCCCGCAACTCCCGGTCGCAACGACTCCCGCCGTGCCCCGTGAATGAATGAATGTCCAATCCAACTATTGCTTCCTCAACTCTTCTTTCTTAGCGAAGAGATGCAACGTTGTTTTTTGTCATCGCCACAAATAGCCCAGGCATAAACTTGTTCCGCAATGTAAGCACCTTGCTGTGACCCCCTATCTGCCCAGATGGGCTCTGTGTCACTTGGTCGCAAAGTAAGTCCTGTCTTCCCTCGGGCCGTCGCATGGCAAGGTCAGCGAGGCCATGAATACTAATTCACCAACTGACGTCAGTCGGTGAGGCTTTTCTAATTCGCTTGCCTATGCCTCTATTTTCTTTGATTTGCAAATGCAGGCAATCGAGGTAGAAGGACATTTTCACGTTCAGCATGCATATGCAACTCTATCGTATTTCAAAAGGAACAAGATTAAACGGTTCCTCAGGGAATGACGCCTTTAACTGAGGGGACGGTTGGTGGGGGCCATTACATTTTGGGTTTATGTCACCATCTAGGGATGTAAGTTCGGTACTGCATACTATGATGTGTAACCATCTGGCTTTCTCCCCCCCCCCCCATAACAGTTGTATTGGTTTACCCTGGAGTTCGGTCTCTGCAAACAGAACGGTGCTTTGAAGGCGTATGGCGCCGGCCTCCTGTCCTCATATGGTGAACTAGTTGTAAGTTATTAATTTTTCCTCCATCCTCCTCGGTTCTTCAACATAGATCAGAAAGACATCTGGTCTCCCCGTCCTCAAAAAGGGTCAACAATCCTTAAATGCAGACCAGCTTCTAAGTGAATTTATTGGGGTTGGAGGGCTTTTTCGGGTCACATTTTATGTTCTATTATTTACCATCATGTTCGAGTCCGCTTTTATCGCTGGTTTACACATTCGATGTATCCCAATTATTTATTGTATTTAGGCTGCAACTTCAACGCTTATCAATATGATGTACTGACTTTGGCACGCCTCTATTCTACTTGAGACGGATTCTAGGAATATTTACTTGGCCTAACCGTATGCTTTATATTATATTATCGTTATTGTTATTCTCCTTTTACAACGATTGTCAGCGCCTTTGAGTTGTTATTGTTCGTCTGAAATGGGCTCCATCAATAAAGTCGGATTGGACCTGTCTTACAGTATGCCCTGTCGAACGAGCCCGAGTGCCGTCCGTTCGAGCCTGAGCAGACGTCTGTCCAGCCGTACCAGGACCAGACCTACCAGCCCGTCTACTTTGTGTCCGAGAGCTTTGAGGATGCCAAGGTCAAGCTGAGGTGAGGCGGGCGGCCATTTTGGATTGAAATCGTTACCAAAAACGTAATAAACGATTTTTATGTCATAAACAACCAAATCTATAAGAGCATGCATGACCATGCACGTAAGAAAAAGGGAAGATGTATTAAAGGGCCCCCTATTGGTGGATATAGATCAACCCACCGTAGTTGGTACAGTCCACCAAGAAGTCTGGTCAAAGTGCCTTACAATAAGTTTGTCCGAAGAAAGAAAAACAACAATATATCGCTGTCAGTACAGTTCATAGACCCAAGTGCCAAGCACTAACAATCATTAGGTTGACCCATTCCCCACAGACAACAAAGCTACACCATGCTAAGTACTATTTTAAGGTGCAAGGACGTACAACATACAAAAAGTGTGTAAGAGGGAAACAGCTTGTGTTGCCGAAAACCTTCACACACCTGGTGAGCCCACAACAGGGCTCCTTTAAAGGACCACTTTCTCGTCCCAACAGGAAGTTCTCTGCGAAAATCAACCGGCCCTTCTCGGTCTGCTACGACCCGTTCACCTGCAGCGTGGAGGTCCTGGACCAGCCAGAGAAGATCCAGCACACCCTGGGCCAGATGAAGGAAGACCTGAGGGTCTTACACACCGCACTGGAGAAGCTGGCCTGACCCAAACCACACTACGTAACAGGGAATACACTATGCGTGTTTAGATTGCAAACATTTCATTAAACATAGTGTATATATAGCTCTTCTCAAGTGTGTGAGAGTGTGTGTGTGTGTGTGTGCGTGTGTGTGCGCGAGAGATAGGCGTACACATGACACAGATGATCTATGTTGTTTACGACGCACACTAGTGCCGTCCACTCACTGCGTCATAATCTTTGCTAACTAAAACCTAAATAAATAATTTATTTTCAACAAGCTCGGGAGTTTTACTTTCGAATGAATGGAATGCTGCCAAGTGTTGACGAATTACTGCTCTTTTAATTGGCAAACCCGGAGGTTTCTTGGAAAGCTACACGGCAAGAGAAAACATTTTCGGAAAAATGTGCCTCGGAGCCAAATGCGGTTTCAGCGTCACTGCCGGAAGACAAGGGATTAGGGATGAGAAATGTTGTTGTGATGGATGAAGAGGCCCGAGTGAGGGAGGCCTACCACGACGAGGAGAGAGAAACAGAGCCAGAGACCGAACGAGAGCGATAGCAGGAGAGTCAGAGGGGGGAGAGGGAGAGCGAGAGAGAGAGCGAGAGCGAGAGAGAGACTCCAGTAGCTACACAATTTTGGGTGCCTGCCCATCTTTCTAACCTTTCTTCTTTTCCATTTGGAAAATTCGAGAGCCCATTTTCTCGTCACGTGCTATTAAGCAAAGAGACGTAGCTAATTGTGAATTATTTAAGTATCACGTTCCATTTGACGGTCAATGAACGACTCAGGAACGGGGCCCAAGTGAGCCAGCGGGTCGCCGGGACCTCACGTTAGAACAGGCCGCGGCGAGGTCGCCAGGACACGGACGTGATGATGGGCCAGAAAGGCAGCGCTGCTGACGGCAGCGATTCCTCCTCCGCCTCCCTTTCCTCGGTTTTTTCTGACTTGCGTCACACCAAATGCGCATATCCTCCGTCTCGCGCTCTACAAGTGTCTGTCAGGGCATGGTGGCATGCGATGGTTTATTATTATTCATGATTAAAAAACGATGTAACTTTGAGAAATGCCCGGTAAATAAATCTGCCGCTGCTTTTAGCCTCTCACGTCACAGGACACCCAAGCCCGTCCGAGTTGTGGTGTGGAGGGGGGGGGGGGGGGGGGGGGGGGGCGCGCGAGAGAGAGCACAAGAGAGAGCGAGAGAGAGAGCGAGAGAGAGGCAAAGGAAAGGGCATGAAGAGGTGAAAGAAGGATCGACTGCTCGACGTCCGTGCTGCGGACGACGCGTAGGCCCCACGCACGTGGTGCTCCCAGCGCCAAACCAATGTCAAACACTTCATTCTTTTTGGTATCTGGTTCTACATCCAAACACGCTCCAAGTTCACAAATCCCCATGAAAAACCGCGGCCGGGCATCCAAATCCACTGAGGTCTGAAAATAAACGCAGCACGTATCCATGGTCACCGTGGGACAACCACCCCAGCCACGGTGTTTCCAGGCTCCAGCTCGGCCGTGCCCGTACCCGCCACAAACCCCTGGTGCAGCGTCATCACGCCGCCTCCCAGCGAAAGGCCTCCGCAGTTCAACCGTATCGAGTCCATCACTTTTACCAGCCAAGCGCGCAGAGGTCGGCGGGTTTATCGTGTGCGCTGCGCACTAGAGGGCTGGACTGGCCATCGGGCGTACCGGGCGTGGGCTGGCAGGCCTTTTTGGGCCGACGAGGTTTACTTGATACTTTTTTTTTTTTTTTTCATGGACCCGGCCCGGCCCTGCCCAGCCCGGCCCAGCCCGGCCCAGCCATGTCACACAGCCGAGGGCCGAGGTAGGTTCCTTCCCTCTCGGTCGTGCGGGCTGTCAACATAACCTGAAAGTTCAGTAAAACTTTGGCCCAGGCCGTTACTCATTATGATTGGTTCTGGGCTAGCCCTGGACCTATCACACACACAGCAGAGGGCCGAGGTCCCGCCTCTTGGGCCTCGGCTGTCAATCAGTCACGTCACTAACTGACAGAAAAAGGCTGCCCTGTCCCCCATGCAGGGATGTGCCTTTCAGTGGTGTGGACTTCACAGGCGTTCTTCACATTTGTAAGTTTACTATGCTGTATAGGCCTACTGTTGTTATGTGTTGTTACTGCCATCCACCTGGATGGTCATAAAGCCTACTACTTTCACAGAGTGACTGTAATGAATGTAACTATCCATTATTGCATTGCTTTAAAGACACCTATACTGTCAATGTACATTTTTTAAAACAATCTAATTTTCACTGTTCTCTTGACCCACCTGGCCTCTCTTTCTCCCCCCTCGTCTTTTTTGGCGTGAATGTTTGCCTTCACATCTGTTCACATCTGGAGTTCACATCTGTTCTTTTTGTTTCATTGTGAGTTTACTAAATAGCTCTTATTTCAATTCTAGAAGAGACAGTATCAGATGAATCTAGCATATCTGGCCGCACCTTTCTGTCTCCCTTAGAGCCCCAAGGTCCATGCAGCCTTTTATCTCAGGAAATGTAAGTACAAAATGAGCTGTTATCTCTCTGTTCACCTAAAGATTGTTTTAACTATACCTTAAACTGATTCTCTCTCTCTCTCTCTCTCTCTCTCTCTCTCTCTCTCTCTCTCTCTCTCTCTCTCTCTCTCATACTTTAGAGTGCCACTTTGACGTTGTTATAATTTGTTGTGTTTTAGTTAGTGTGAAAAAAATAATACATATATATTTTGTATTCTTCCTGTTGTTGTGTTCTTGCATTTTTAGCTGATTGTGAGACGGTTCAAACTGTACTATAAGCATTAGTCATTTTAGAGGAGATTTGACCTAGCTGCAAAAGTCTATGCAAGTGTGGTGAAAGAGCGTATCATTTTTTTTAACATGGTTACTCTCTTCCATGTAGGCTACTGCGCTTTATTTTAATTGTTAAAACATCACAATATGCGGATATATCCTCTGGTATGTTGTGTGCCTCCGCATGACGCATAAATAATCATGGTGGGCTGCCATGGCCAAAAATGCCAGGGCCATTTTTTGGTCCCAGTTCAGCCCTGGAGGCGGATGGGGTCAGACAGAGAGGTATTACGCTGTACATTTGAAACTTTTTGGTTGAATTGAATCGGCATAATTGCTCCCTTGAGATCTTTAACTTCTATGATATGGTTTGGAGTTTATCTTGTCGAACCATACATAATAACGTTACACACAATTGGCTCGATTAAGTTGGAGAAAGGTACAACTCTTCCAACTTATACCTTCAACTCGGTTTGCATTCTAAAATGATAGCACTTCGAATTAAATTTCCCTGTTTCCAAAAGCTGATAGGTCAATAGGTAGAAATCCGCATCTATGCAGGGTGTCAACGACCACCAGATGGCACCATATAGCCACTGCTGTAGTCGGACGCTGCCGATTAAGATAGGCTATGTAATATTTATGTTTCTCAGAAAGTCTGCTCTCATTTAGAGATCCCTAATGCACCTTTGAGACACCGTGGAAAATGTCCAGTAGTGGGAAAGTCCAAGTGCATCGTGTCCTTCTCGACATTGATGTCTTACCCTTTCACGCAGCTGCTTCCAGTGCCGGGCCCAGAATCTCTTCTCTGTAACGTTACAACAAACACAGAGCAGACCGCACGGTACTTGTTCAAACACAGCGAAGTACTATCAAGAGAGCATTAGCATTAACTTGTGGACGGTGGTTTGCTTGCCCCGTCCAACGAATACACAGAATCTTTTTTCTAAAGTGGTAAAAGCTATCCATGCTACACAGCTACAGTCAGAACTCCCATCCAGTAGAAACCCGGGACTGCATAAAACATTGTTTAACGTTGTTAACATAACATGGTTTCCCGGCCAACACATGTTAGCGGTACACCGCTACTTCTGTTGAAGCCTTTTATATTCACGACCATTTGTCCTTCTTGCTTTAGTGGGTGGAAATGTGCTTTGTAATGGAGATAGTTTCACCGACACATGGTATATTCCCTGACAGCACAAAGAGTCCTTGTTTTGCCACAGGGCTCCACGAGGTTCTGGCTGCGGCTCTGCACTCTTTCCACCCTGGGTTCTATGGACCGGTTGCAATGAACTCAAGACTTGCCAAAAAGACAGACATCTCTTCCATCGCAGGAGCTTTCATCTTGTTTGATTTTGTCAGTGGAATTCAAAGAGAGATTTCCCAAATGCCATCCACTTCCCACCGTTCTCTCTGACCTCAATCGAGTCCAATGTGTTGGACCCTCAGATCAAAGCATGACGGCAGCACATTTTTACTACGTCAATGTCGACTCACAGTGGCATTGGTAACGCTTTTAAATGGGCTAAGAATAAAACATGTGCACAACTTCAACAGAAACCATGACTGCCTTTGCCCTAAAGTGAGTCAGTGTAGTGAGGTACCGATTGATGATTGAACACCAATATAAATAAAGGAAAATAAGCTTTTTGAGGCCCAAAGCAAAACACAGAAAATATCACAAAAATAGTTTATTTAAATTTTTTAGGACTAGAAATAAAAGACCCGCCTCCAAACACGTCTACATCTCCGTCATCCAGAACAGCAGCTTCCTGTCGCTGCCAATCACACACAGGGGGAGGGTCCTGTGCCAGCTTAACCCCGCCCCCACCGTGGCCGATCCAATCACCACCGGCTGCAACAGGAAATTAAAATTTGAGCAGGAAAAGAAGAGGCCTGAGCCGAGACATGGCTCCGATCTAACGGGCACCGACCTGTGGTTGGCCCAGGTGGTGGATGAGCAGCTGGCTGCTGAACTTCCCCGGGCAGCCGGTGGTGGCGAAGAGGTTCTCATTGGCCCGAGACCACCTGGAAGGAAGGACAACCACTTTACTAAGGACGACCATGTTTGGGCAAAGCCAATATTAAAGAAAAAAAAACACAATTTGAGGAACTCCGAAGGTAGAGCGAGTTCTTACCTAATGAGTCTTGCTTTGTCCATGTGGGCAGGTCTTCTTTCTTGAGGATAACTGCGAAGAGGATAAAGACAAGGCTTCAGTGAAACTCTTCAAGGGACCATACCGTTAAAAGGCGACCAATATCACACCACCAGATGTGAGTGTGATCAGACGTTACAAGCCGTTACGAAAACGTTTGCTACAGTCCGCTGGGGAGGCCGGTCGACGGATCCATCCAGCGCACATCTGGGTGGACACGGCCGCTTAAAACAACAGAACTCTCCCCCCTGCAAATAAAAATACAGAAAAATAAAAAAGAAGAATAATCACCTGGAGCGAGTGATGTCCCAGACCAGCCAGTCGCTCCCGGCCACCCCGCCCACCTTGATGGTGTTGGCGAGGCACCAGTCTGCAGACATGAGCGGCGAGTGTCCGCAGTCCAGGGACAGGATGGCCTGCTGGGCCACCAGGTCGTAGAAGCGGATCGTCCCCTTCTTCTCGGCCACCATCAGCTGCAGAGGGCGGAGCCAGACGCTGGTGTGGGTGGCCTTAAAGGGGACCTATTATGCTTTTTCGACTTTTATGACTTATAAATGATTGATAGTCATGTTTAACCATACTAAAGTGTCAAATAATGACGTACATGCATTTCGAAGGAATTCCCTGCTGACAGTCTGGGGTGGCTGTGCAGAGCGCTAAACACTCGGGACAACGTTTGCGATTCACTTGTTCACATTTCCGGGAAATCATCTACGTAGAGGCACTCCTGCCGCGCCCCCATATGCCCAGTCAAATCTGCCCGCGCGCGGAGAAGGACGAAACCGAGCGTCGACATAGAAGGCTGAAAGCGCCCAGATGAGAGGAAGAGTTTCCCGAAAATCTACATCGTTTTTTGTGTATGATTAAACATGACTATCAATCATTATAACAACGTTTATAGGTCATAAAGGTCGAAAAAGCATAATAGGTCCCCTTTAACAAGTCTCTCGTGCTTCACTCAAACAACGGATGACAGTGAACTTGTGCACCTCAATAGGCTATGGGGACGATCCACAATGCTGCGGTCAAAGTTTGAATACCGAGCTCGGAGCTTAAGACAGAGTCTTGTGTGATAACAATTATACAAGTATAAATTGAGAATTCAAACAGCCTTCAAAGTCAATAGTGCAAAGTATCCGAGGTTATTTGTGAAGTTGAACATTTAGCACAATGTTGATGTGAAGGAGCTGCAGATTCATAAAGATCCTATTGTACAAAGCCTTTTTTAGAATATAGAAAACCTCTGTTTACCTTATACACCTCCTCTGGATGCCAGCACACACTGACGCCCGGAGACCGCAGACTGAAGCTCATGGTCTCGTTGCCCTCCAGGTCCCAAACTCTGAACAAACAAATCATCCGACGTTGGGATTATTACAGCAAAGAATAGACAAATAATATAATGAGTGTGTCAACGTGACAAACATGTCGATAATAGAAATGGATTACAAGGGAGGGAAACACTAGAGCATGAATACAGCAGCAGGCCTCAGCAGGGCAGAAGGATGCAATCCTCTTTCATTTTCAATGAGCAGAACTCAGAGTTCAGCTTGACTACTTAGTGTTTCAGGAGACACTTCCTCTCTTCACATTCACATCAACATTAACGGTTTAGCAGACGCTTCTATCCAAAGCGACACACAATCAGAACATTTGTCAGAAGAAGGTGAAACAATATATCTCTGGTAAGGATGTTCATAGAACAAAGTGCCAAGCACTAACAATCACTAGGATAACCCATTCCCCGTACACAACAAACAAGTCAGATCAAAAGCAGGCAGTGTTCGGGACAGCTAATACAACTGTTGGGTATTCGGGATCAAACCCGGAACCTGGGCCCCTTTCTGCTCCGCCTCCTATCCCCGGCGTTCCCCGACATATTGGTCAACAGCACAACAGGACTGGAATAACTGGGTCACGCGACCACGGGGCAGTGTGCAACAACATTCCCAGAACGCCGTGTACCGAATCAAATCGGGGGATGAGGTAGGACAGCACGGCAGAGGGCAGGACCGCTGGGGCGCGCGCGCGCGCGCACACACACACACACACACACACACACACACACACACACACACACACACACACACACACACACACACACACACACACACACACACACACACACACACACACACACACACACACACACACACACACACACACACACACACCTGCAGATTTCGCTTGAAAGAGCCCAGACGATTCCGATTCGGCGGAGGCCACGCAGATGTCAAGTGCGGCGTTGGGGCCGCTGTCCTCGGTGCTAACCCGCCCCCCCGCCCCCCCGCCCCCTCGCCCCCCGCCGTGGAACCTCAGTAAACACTAAACCTTACGACCTCGGCCTCCTCTTGTGGGAACGAAAGCTCCTTCTGGCCAGAGGAACCCCTCTCTCCCTCTCTCTCCTTCCTTCTCTTCCCCTCGCGGGGAAGAGCGCACACGCACACACACACACACACATACCGATAGATAGATACACACACACACAGATGAACACACGCATGCACACACACACACACACACACGGCCCGGGACCACCAGCAGCAGGACCGCTCGCTCCAGCCGGGTTGCACGCTACCGGGCCGGGCGCCAGGCCGCGGCCCGACCGCCGCGGCCCGACCGCCGCGGCCCGACCGCCGCGGCCCGACCGCCGCGGCCCGACCGCCGCGGCCCGACCGCCGCGGCCCGACCGCCGCGGCCCGACCGCCGCGGCCCGACCGCAGCGGCCCGACCGCAGCGGCCCGACCGCAGCGCCCCTCCTCCCCAGAGGGGTGGCGACGCCCCGGCAAAACATGACCTCTGCAGAGCGGGGTGAGCGGGGGGGGGGGGATGCGCGGGTTGGCGGACAGCGGCTGCCCCCCCCACCCTACCGCCCCACCCACGGCGCGCGGGAACGCCGCTCGTTGCGTGCCGTCGGAGCGGCGTCCAGGTCCAACGGCGGGGGGAGGGGGGGAGGGGGGAAGGGGGTCTGCGAGGGGCTGCACTTTGTCGACGGGACGGGGGGGCGACCCGCGGTGGTGTTACGGTTCGTCTACCCCCCCACCCCCACCCCCTCCCCCCCATTGTGCTTTCCCCGGCGAGGGCGGGAAGGGGCGGAGCGATGGGAGTTACTGTATAGAGCCGAGTCAATAATCACAGCGTCTCCCGGGAGGGAGGGAGGGAGGGAGGGAGGGAGCTGCAGCGCCCGAATAACACCGGACCTCGCCACCGCCCCGCAGGGCCCGGGTCCGGTTTCGGTTTGTGTGTGTGCTTGCCTGGATGGATGTGCGTATGCGTGCGTGTGCGTCTGTCTGTGCGTGTCTGTCTGTCTGTCTGTGTGTACGGATGTGTGTGTCTGTATATGCGTGTTTCTGTGTGTGTGTGTGGTGTATGTCTGATTCCGTGTGTGTGTGTGTCTGTTTCTGTGCTGTGTGCGTGTGGTGTATGTCTGATTCTGTGTGTGTGTTTCTGTGTGTGCGTGTGTGTGTGTCTGTCTATCTGTCTGTTTCTGTGTGTGTGTGCGGTGTGTGTGTGTCTGTTTCTGTGTGTGTGTGTTGCTGTGTGTGTGTCTGTTGGTGTGTGTGTGTGTCCGTTAGTGTGTGTCTGTTTCTGTGCGTGTCTGTTGTAGTGTGTGTCTGTTTCTGTGTGTGTGTGTCTGTTTCTGCGTGTGTGTCTGTTAGTGTGTGTGTGTCTGTTTCTGTGTGGGTGTGTGTTTCTGTGTGTGTGTGTCTGTTTCTGCGTGTGTGTGTGTGTGTCTGTTTCTGCGTGTGTGTGTGTGTCTGTTTGTGTGGGCTTTGCCCCCAACTGTGTCGCCACGGCCACAACGAGCCGTTACCCAAACAATAATCTTAAAGTCGAACCCTGCGCCACAGATGAACTCAAGAGCGCCAGCTGCTCGCTGGCCGTGCGTGCGTCTAAAGATGAACCCCATCCCATGCGGAGATTAGAGCGCAGAGCGACGCAGTGACTGCACTGGTCCGGCGTAACAGCGCTGTGTCAACATCCGTACCCACCGCAAAGCATTAAAGAGATTCTAAACACGGGGAGTTACTGTATACAGCAGGTGGACACACAGCATTACACCCGCGTGATGCTGGAGGGAAGACGAGTTCGAACTCGGTCAACTCCACACACACACACACACACACACACACACACACACACACACACACACACACACACACACACACACACACACACACACACACACACACACACACACACACACACACACACACACACACAGTGTGAGAGTAGCGGTCGTCGGGCCCCCCCCCCCCCCACCCTCCCTCTTGCGTCAGGGGTCTCCGATTGGGTGGGCCGGCGGTGTGCGTGTTAACTCTCTCTCCTCCTGTTGCGGCTGCCTCGCTCGTCCCATATTTTCTCAACACGACAGAGTTTAAATCTTTCAGCAGACGGAGCGCAGTCTGTTTTCTCTGGCCCAGGGGAGAGCCCGGGACCACGGCCTCGCCGAGGGCCCGGTACCAGAGCCAGGGGCCCCGGTTCTGTTTGGGGTTTCTTCTTTCTTTCAGCGGGACGAGGATTGATTCCCCGCGGGGGCCCCGCCGGCCGGGGTTCAGAGGAACCCGCCGCGCACGGCTGGCCCCGCCGCGATGACCAGCGTCTAGCGGTCATGTGTGTGTGTGTGTGTGTGTGTGTGTGTGTGTGTGTGTGTGTGTGTGTGTGTGTGTTCCGATGGAGTCCAGAGAGCTGACCCAGAACTGACCCCTAGTAACTGAAACACGTCTCCCTGAAAACCCTTCCCATTTGGGGAGCTCGTTAACAGAGCCCCCCCCCCCCCCTCCTGGAAGGAGGAAACCTCTCTGATTTGTCTAATTGGATTTCGGTAATTAACCGATTAGCAGCAACAAATAAACCTTCGTGGCTGTGATTGTGAGCGATCGCATTCTGCTCGACGGGAATCAATGTGGAAAACACACAGCAGGATGTGATGCAATGATACAAGACACACACACACACACACACACACACTGACCTGCAGGTGTGATCATCGCTGACGGAGGCGATCTGTTTCCCCTCCGTGGGCTCAAACACCACCTGATTGATGTAGCTGCTGTGACCCTCCAACTCCTACACACACGCACAACACACGCACAACACACGCACAACACACGCACAACACACGCACAACACACGCACAACACACGCACAACACACGCACACACACATTAGAACAGTGACTACGGACATATCTACAAAAACCTTGTGACCCGACTGCGTGTGGCACATTATCAACACAGCTGCATTAAACGGCCTCAAACGAGCATCTTTTGTATTCACCACTCCGGCACCACCTATTATTTAACTATACTGTACTCGTACTGCACTATAAGCCAATCACGCTCAAACCACACCTTAACCGGTATTTCGCACTACTGTTTAGATCTCCGACCACATTTCGTTGTCCCTGCACTCTGCACAGTGACGGTAGAGTTGAATCTGACGTTCTCCTGATCGCTGGGTGCTACGGCGGTGCTCCGGTTGACGAGGAGCCCTGATGCGCGCGGCCGGCCAATGGGCTCCAGATGTCGGCGGTCATACCTTGATCTCGTGCCGGTCCTTGAGGTCAGACGACAACAGTCGTAGCTTTCGGTCAGGCGAGGCTGTGCAGAGCCTGGGTGGAGTGGGGAGGGGGTGGGAGGGAGGGAGGGAGTGGGGGGGAGAGAGAGAGAGAAAGAGAAAGAGAGAGAAAGAGAAAGAGAGAGAATTAAAAAAACGAAACGAAACTCCAAAACACATCCGAGAAATCCAAAACCGCAACCCAAGCAGTCAGTCATCGATGAACTTTCCTGCACTATTCTCTCGAAGAACAGCCTTGGGGTGTCTAAGTGTGTGCGTGTGTGCTTGCGTGCGGGCATGTGTTAAACTTGGCCCGAGCGTTGCCGGGGAGATTCTAATTGCGCCCTTGTATAAACACGGAGAAAAACAAGATTCATCACGCCATTCGCGCATTTCTTCATGTCCCGAGTCCCACGCGGGGCCCCGGAGGGGCCTGGCCCCTTTAATCAGCCGCAGTATACCCCAGTGGCTGCAATTATTCACACAATTACACCAGCTCACTTATGACAAGAAAAACACCCGCACCAGCGGAACGCAGCACTGGCGGTGAGCGTCGTCGGCCGCAGGGTCTCAGGGGAGCGGACGTGACGTCACTGCAGACACCATATTTAGTCTTGCACGGTTCTAGTCTATTGCTGCGACGCTGGATTAGTTTACGTTAGGATTAAAACATTTCCAGGTTCACCCCAGTGCCCACGCCAGCGTAGAGCTTGGAGAACTTATCGGGCACGCTCTGCCCGGTCGTTTTTTCATGATGGATTTCAAATAATCCTAACGCAAAAAGTGTACCTCTGTTTGATTAATTTAACACTTTTCCTTGTTGCCCGTAAGGGAAGAAACAGGAGAACTGTCCCTTTGCCTGGGAGCGGTTCCACACACCCAGAGAACAGGATGATTAGCCCCACTAGATGACTTGGCATTATGCTCACTGAAAAAAACGATTTCTTTTTTTTTTTTACTTTCACACTTCACATTTCCATAAAAATATATATTGTATGCATCTCAAATAAACATAACAAATAAATAAAATAGAAAGAATCGAATAAATGAAGGCAGATATTTAAAATCGATAATTCGAAATATGCAAGTTCCATACAGCTATGCATGGAAAGTTCAAACTTTGTGCAGAAGCTGCAGTGGTTTGTGTGGTGTGTGTGTGTGTGTGTGTGTGTGTGTGTGTGTGTGTGTGTGTGTGTGTGCGTGTGTGGAAAGGCGTGCGGCCCGTGGAGGCCAGCTGTGTTAGGCTTCTGTGGAGCGACGGTGGAAAGATGTTGAGACACAGCCTTACGGGGAGAGAGCCTGACGACTGCACATCCCACACTGGCCTGTTTCAAACCTTGGCAACCTCTCATACTCTCCCCCCCTCTCTCTTTCCACTCTCTCCCTCTTCCAACACCACCACCCCCCCCCCTCCCCCATTCTACTCTCCCTTTCTTTCTTCTACACCACTTTTTCCCTCCCCCCCCCCACTCTTCCACTGACCTTTGTATGTCAACTCCACTCTGTCCCACGCCCCTCTCCTTCATCCCCCCTCCCTCTCTACTCTCCCCCCTCCCTCCCTCCCCATCTCTCCCCCTCCCTCCAAACCTCCCTACCTCCCTCGCCCTCTTCCATCTCTCTCTCCCCCTCTTACTCCCCCCTCCCTCCCTCCCCCTCCCTCCAAACCTCCCTACCTCTCGCTCACTCCAATCACCCCCTCCCTCCCTCCCTTCTCCCCATCCCTCCCACCCCCTCCCTTTCTTCCACCTCCTCCCCCCCCCCCCCCATCCTCTCAGGACAGTGTGAGAACGCAGATCTTTTCCTGGAAGACACGGTTACGTGCAGAAGCTCAGGGAAGATTGGGAACCTGAGTGCGTAATTACACCCGCGGACGTCACGCCTCCACCCCTCCGAGGCCGGCAGACCGCCCCGGGCCGGGGAGCCTTCCCCTGGTGTTCCTCTCCAATTAGAGGCCGGCTTAAACACCTCCAACAGGGCCGCCCGGCTAACCTCTCCCCGGCCGCCATCACAATTAGGAGGGGGGGGAGGAAAGGAAGAAAAACCCTCTGTCTTTGCTTTCGAACAATCAACACACACACACACACACACACACACACACACACACACACACACACACACACACACACACACACACACACACACACACACACACACACACACACACACACACACACACACACACAAAGGCTGTCCGAAAAACACGTTGCTCATGACTTGGCAGCCGCTCCGAGACACTAGAAGGCTCACAGGGAAGCCGAGTCGGACACATTTGTTCTCCCGCTCTGTCCCCCCCCCCGCTTCCCCCCTTTTCAGACGGGGGGGGGGGGGGGAGGGGGGGGGCGTCAGGTCCAGTTAACTCGCTGCGTTGATGAGTCCAAGCTGCGAGGGTCCCGCTCTCCGGTTGTTCTTGGCCGTCGACGGGCGCAGGGCGATGCCTTTCCGAGGCGAAGCGACGGCGTCATGCGAGGGGGAGGGGACGCGGCGCGGCGCGGGCTCAGAGGGCGGGTCTTACCTGACGGTCGGTAACCGGTCCAGGCGGGACTCGGGGCTCCAGGCGATGGAGTCGATGCGGACGTCGAGGTGGAACGCGCGGAGCACAGTGAACTCCACTCCCTCCACCTCCGCGTCCTCTTCCTGTGGGACGGAGGACGGGAGCTGATACGGGGAGCTGAGCGCCGGGAGGGCGATTACTCAAAGACTACTGTTCAGCTGCATTGTATCAAAACAACCCCCCCGTAACAGGGTAGCTCTAGGAATCATGGGGGGGGGGCGATTCCTAGAGCTACCTCTGCGCGAGCATCTGGTTGCTTTAGGAAATTTGGGTTGTGGTGCGCTCAGATTGGTCGCCGCCCCAACGCTGATTATATGCTTTGATTGCTCTCGACCTCAATCGGGATGGACGCATCTGGTGGATGAATAAGTGTCAGCCTAACGCGATACCCTGTTACGGTTGTGTTGTCAGAACTAATTAGGGAAAGGAGAAGATGGGTCTCAAATGTTCCCCAAGATGGAGTTGAAAATATACTAATTATTTTTATGTGAAGATCTAGTAAGGGCTTTAACGACTTCACTTCCCAATCGAAAATAAAAAAGGTAGTTTATTGATAGGAGATATTTAAATATATAATATCTGTCACCCTCAGTCATTGCACAAAAACACACATGCCAATTGTAACAATTGTTGCACTTGTAAATCGTATTATTATTTATTATAAAGAATTATTTATAATAACCCAACTCCAACAAATACAATGACAACCAGACAGACCTATAATTTCTGTTCATTAAGAGAACTATCCGTCTCATTTTGAAACTGCGGGGTTACAAAGACAACTGTGACGGACCTGCTGTACAGTTGTGTAGCCAGTTACAGGCAGTGTGTTTCAGTGGGGTGTTTGACTTCCTGCCCCTCATTGCATTCTACCTCAGCGCCGTTGAGCAAGATAACAATGCACACCGCTGTATTGATGTCAATCCACATTGGTTAGACGCATACCCAAAAGACAAGGTAGTACATTAACCACTTTATGTGGGCGGATGACTCACCTGAAATAGACAGGTGCCCACGACCACGTACTGGTTCCCTCCATACGCTAGGAGAGATGCATTGGTGCCACTGTCGAACGGGCTGAACTCCACGACGTGAACGTAGTCCTCACACGCCACCGTGTAGGTGGCGCTTCGACGGGAGTCCTCCTGCATCCTGGTACCTGGGGCACACAGGGATGGACAGTAGTACGACGGTTCAACCGCATGCAAGGGAACGAAAGGTGTCTGCAGCAGGACATTTAGTGGAAGTCAATATCATAAGTAAGGATATAGCTGATATACGTCGTAGCTGTCATACGCAGATTCCATACATTGGAGTTTCCTTTGAGGCTACATCTAACAGGATACCTGCCCGTAAGGCTGTCACTCAAATTAAAAAAGATGTGCAAACGGCCCAGGAGAAACTGATTTCATATCAGCTATATCTGCGCCTGGATCGTAATCGATTCCAAGGGAGCATGTATACATCTCCTCACATCGACCACTAAAGCCCATTTGTGCAACACATTTCACAAATACGTGGAGACGTGGCGGCATGCCGTCTTTTCTATTTATACATAATGGTACACTTAATATTATGAGACGTATTAAGCTTTAATACTTGACGTATTAATCCTATTTTGCATCTATGAAGGTGTACGAGTGTTTTCACATTACCAGTTAGTATAGTGTTTGCGTCCCTCACAATGCGCGCGTTTCGTATATTTCAACCTGTTCCGGGTAGGAAATGGACCGTTCCATTCACATACAGATCGAAGGGGGGGCAGGAAGTTACCGTCAGTAAAATAGACTATAATGTCAAGAAATACACAAAATTTGTTGTCTGGTAAAATGATGTATAGTATAGTATATTCATATTAAGACAAATATTTTGATACATCATTTCGATAATGAATTGTTTCTAAACAGATTGTGGTAAAATCCCTCGGACCAGTTCAACCCTTTTGATTGGCTGAAGCTGTGCACTCGCAGGCGATTTAAATCTTCAAAACAGCTGCTTCAAGCGAGAGACAACGAGTGACGGTTTGTTGATTGAGTGTCGCAAGGCAGAAAGATAACCTCTTTGTTATCAAAGCACAGATTGTGAAGTTTGGCTTTTTAATATATTGGAACGATGGACGTAGAAGGTCGTCTCAGGACAATAATGGACGTTTTCAGGCGAGAATGCCATAGAGTATTACAGTCTGAACGAGTGACCGTTCACGGCGCTGATAGCATGCTGATGGTTCTCCAGTTGGCCATGGCAGAGGTTAATAAACAGGTATTTAACACACCTCTCAAACCCCTATCCAGCTTTTACAATGCTCTCACAATATCGACAAACATATCCCAAGTCCAATCTAGGGCTGCGTTTGAGTTCACCAGTTAGAGCTGGATAATCACAATAACACCACCACTGCCATGTTCGACACGTCTCTGAACACCACGGCCAATACTCCCGTCCCGCTACCGGACGCATTATTTCAGCGTAAACTTTTTCAGAGTTGTACCGAAATGTCAGTATTTATTGCTACTTGCTTCTCTGCTTCCTCTCCCCCCGTGAAAGGGCAATGGAGAGTTTGAAGTGTCTCTGAGTGACGTGCTGGTGGTCTGGAGGTACCTGCTGCTAGACAAACTACACCTGCTGCCTTTCGACAACTTGACTCGGCCAGAGAACTATGACCTCATCCTCAAAACCTACGAATCCTTCCTGAAACGCTCCAACACCGTGGACTTGGTCGACGTGCACTCTCTGTCCGACCAGCTGAGGGTCGAACCGGGGACGAGCGATGCCTTAAACCCGGTGAGCTGGCCCTGATTGAAACCAGGTTTATGATTTACAGCGTCGAAGATCAGATATCCCTCTGTCTTGGAGATGAAGCAGTCCACTTTGTCTCATCATTATGTTATGCACCCACCTGGCCTAGGGGCGCCAGGCTACACAACAAAAAAGATGGGAGACAAGTTTTCCAAAAAAATTAAGTATTTATTAAATAGACCAATTTAAGTGTTCAAATCATGATTCAAAATATGGGATGTGGAAGTCAGTAAATCAGTAGTGTGTGGAGTGTGTATGCATGAGTGGATTATGTGTGTGTGTTGTTTCAACAGAAAGGTGTGCATGGCTGGGGAGCTGAATAGGGAATGAAAAGAACAAAGAGGGAAGGACTGGGGAAGCAGGCTCTTATAGGGCGTTGGCACCCGGGCCCAGGTGCACGCCAATTGCTCTTGCTGGCCGATCAATTATGTCACTGCTCCCCAGTCCTAGAAACAAATAGAAAACAGAATGAATAGGGGACAAAGCAAACAACAAAAACAACAACAAACCATAACCAATAACCATAGAACCTAAGAGTGCAATAACAAGCTACTATAATACACAATATACCGGGAACCGTCACACTTAAACCTTGATGTCATTATTTTCCCGTGGCAAGGTCGAGCTGTTTGAGTTTCTGTCTGGCAAAGGGGACGACCTCCTGCTGACGGAGCCATCCACGCCGTCCACGCCGTCCAGTCAGCGCGGGCCCAGCCGCTCCAAAGTAAGCCGTCCTTTTCCTCACATTTAAACGGTAAATACAGGCTTGGCTAAAGTGGTGATTGCTGACCCCTAGAGGTTAAAAGTGCGGTAATAGTATTTTCAAGAATCTACATTGCCCCACCTTTTTTGAGGAATGTTGATTTGTGCGCCTACGGATGGGGCTCTGATCCACCATGTGTGCACATGTGATCGAATGGCAAGATGGTTTCATCAACCAATCAGGTTTGATGCACTGACGGGGCAGAAATGTGCTGTTAACCATCGTAAATGCAACTGTAAACACAGACACTCAAAATATAGCTCTTAAATTTGACCTACGGAACCTGCGGTTTGTTTAGGGGGGGGGGGAACACCATTCTAAAAACGCCAATCATTTATGGTGCTTCATGGATTGGGAGCAAACTGGAATATGTTCCAGCTTGTCATTTCTCTCAACAACAGCGATTGACTGTGTAAATGAATATGTCACATATCCGAAATACCTCTCTGGCCTGCCATTTAACGGCTATGTAGGGAACAGATTGCTAATACTGGCTTGGGAATAGGCAACCTTCCCACCCTTCAGTACAGCCAGTTCCTCTCTGGGGTGTACTCCGCTCATTCAGAGGAACGCTGAGTAATATCGCCGAAGTCAAAACCGCAATTAAATGTTATTGTCAGGCAGCTGTTTGAGGGGGAGCCGCACTGCATCGCTGACAGGAACGAGAGGCACTTCGTATCCACTTACTCACTTTCTATCGGCTCTGTTGTCACACGGTTAATTTCTATTGGCTCTGTTGTCACACGGTTAATTTATGTTCCGCCCGGGCCGGTCCAACTAAACGGTTTATCTTGGCCGTGGGGGGGGGTGCTAATAACGCAGAGTTCCTCCTGAGTTATGGCTCTCCGTTCCGTCCCCCCTACAGATGCAGGCGGAGGTGAGAAGGGTTTTCCTCTCCTACTTGAGTCTTCTGGTGAACTCGAAGGACGACCTGGCCCTGGCCCACGTGCTGGACATCCCCGGCCGCGCGCTGGGACGAGCGGCGTTCACCGACCTGAAGCACGCTGCCCGGCGCGCCAACACCTCCATGTTCCTGGTGAGAACGCCGCCGCTGGGACAGCTTGAGTCCCTCCTCTTTAACTGTTTACTCTTCAAACCCCCGGCTGGGTGTTTTTGTCTAGAGTGCATTTGTTGTTATACACATGAGTGAGAAGTGGCTGTAACGGCCAGCAGCCAGCCATGGATTAATGGTCGCCTGTTTTGCTTTCGGTTATTTCGTCTTCCCCTGTTGTAACCAGTGTCAAATTGAGGATAAACACAATCTGATGTGCACGCACTTCCTGCCTGTCTTGAAGACATTATTGCTGTATCATGCTTTCTTTTTTTTCTCTTCTCCATTCCAGTTTTATAGGCCTGTTAATCTTGCATTTTTCCTAGGCTCATCCTTCGCACACCATTTTGGGGGACATTCTTTGGGGAAATCTAGTTTTGAATTCAGTCTCTGACACTGGGGCTTGCACAGTCGAGCGTTGCAGGGTTCATCTTGTAAGAGCGCGTACGTGCGCGTTGAGAAATGGAAGCACACGGAGTTGGATGAGAGACGGGGCTCTCGTTTCACAGTTGGCCTTCATCATGACTCGTCATCATCGGAGTCTCACTGGGGAGACCTCGGCGTAGATCGTCCAGGACATGCCTGAGAAATTCAGAAACCCTCCGAGGGCTCCCTCAGGTCAAACCCTGCGCTCTCGTTGTCCAAAGCACCTATCTGAAGAGTTTCCCCAGATTCCCAGTGAGTCTGCCCGTGAGCTCTTCTGTTACCCCTCCGATTCCTTCCCTCGCAGGCCGTGACGTCCTTCGTGAGGGCCATCCAGCTCGGGGGCAAGGGCTACGCGCCGGCCGAGGCCGACCCCCTGAGGAAACACGTCAAAGGCCTCTCGGACTTCGTCCAGTTTCTGGACAGCCTGGAGGAGGTCCTCGGGGAGGTCCCGGATCCGGGGTATGTACCCGTCAACGGGGGGGGGGGGGGGGCGGGGGCGGTGGCGGCAACGACTCGAACTGAAGACTTGAGTGTAGACGTGCTGCTACATTGTCGTAGGTTCCACTGGGCGATACACGTGTACACGGACAGGTGCTCTCTGGGGAGTTGGGAGCCCATTAGACGGGAGGGAAGAGGGACTGCTCCAGTCTTGGGCTTTCTTAAGAGTACAGAGCCTGCACCGGTTCCAAGGCCAGTCCAGCTGCTGAGCTGATGGATTTGTTTACCTCCGAGGTCTGTGGGCTCCATCTAGATACTGGTCGGCTGTGAGCTCCCCACCTGTTTCGAGTGAATTTCTTTCCCCTGAAGACTTTCAACTTCAGTTATCATGATAACGATTTAATTTGCCAAGAGCACGCCTGTCCTAGCTCACTTTCAACTCCCTTTGGTCTTCTGAGATGAGTTATCATCACATTTGCTGGGCTTTTGAAATGGCACCGTACTCCTGCTACAGGTTATTTGGGATGATGTAGTTCAGGGCCTTTGGCAGCACAACCAAAGTGTCTTTCGGGAATGGTATTGTTGCTCCAGGGATTTTGACGATATGGCTTTGAGATAAACCTGTTTATTCCATATCTACTGAGCCGCTTGGCTATCAGAGGGCTAGATCGATGCGGAGAAAACGTATTCGGTGATCCAAAATGAGGTCAAACCACCGGCTCAAGTCCTTCTGATCCATGGGCTTTATCGAGGTGTCGGAGAGTTGTACCCATTACCATTTGATTTACTTATTTTTGTTGGAAGCAGACGTGATCGGAAGAAGTCAAGACGAGGACAATGAGTTCAATTTGTAAAGATTATGCATGTTCTGTCGGATTTCAATCTTTTGATCCCCCTCAGGCAAAATATAGTATGCTCGACCCACACAATAGTAATGCTATTAAATCTACAGCTTTTTATTGATGTACTGTTTGTACCTCCTCGCGATCCAACGGCTGTGCGTGTGGAGAACGCAGACATGAGCCTGCGTGTTGTGTGCTTGTCTCTCAGCGTATGCGGCGGCCGGCTGGTGGCCGCCATCAGAGCGGCGCTGGTGAAGGGGCGCGGCGGCGAGGACAGGGCGTTCGCCGCCATCGACCAGACGGCCCGCGCCCTGAAGGAGAGCATCGGACAGCTGCACCGCGGGCAGCTGGGCGGCGACGCCAACGCCGTCGGGACGGGGATTAGCCCGGCCAGGGTAATGCCAGCAGCACGCTTTCCTTCTTATTGCCGTCTTGTTGTTAGGGCACTGTGTAGAGTGCGTTACAAGCACTCGTCTCTCATTGGTCGTAATGGAACCGAAAAGGGGAGGATGTTGTTTGACCGTACCGCTCAAAAGACAGCGGGTTCGATCCCCAATGGGGCGCAGCCTGACCTGACCCTTGGGCAAGAGGTCTTCGGCCCCACTTACTGACACTGACTCTGAATTCACTTTAAAGGGGACATAGTATACCACCAGGTGTGAGTGTGATTAGCCGTTACCAGAAAATCAGACTCTAATGGCATCACGGGTGTGGCTGTCCACCTAGAAGTGTGCTGGCTAGATCAGTCTACCGGCCTACCCAGCGGACTGTACCAAACGCTGCTCATCTAGCCGGCGCACATCTAGGGGGTCACGGCGTAACGTAATCTGGCAGCGGCTGACCGCAGCGCCACCTGGTGGTACGCTGCGTCCCCTTCAACCACCGGTGCACACAGGTCGCGTCACGTCGCTCTGCTGCGTTGTGGTTTCAGCCGCGGGCGCATAAGATCAACCACGCCACGGCGCTGGGGGGCCGCCTCACGGTGAAGACGCTCACCCTGCTGCTGGACCAGGAGGCCCTGGCCCCGCCCTGCCGCAACAAGGCGGAGCTACTGTGCGAGGGCCCGCCCTCCACGCTGGGCGGAGATGAGGGCGGAGCTATGCTCACGCTGTTCAGGTGAGGCAGGGCCAAACGTCTGACTGCAATGCCTCCGTGTCCTCCAGTTCTATGTCGGGGGGGGGGGGGGTTACTCTCAGGAGACTAGGACGGTTAAGGCCCAATCCCATTTCTACCCCTTACCCCTCCCCCTTCAAAACAAGGGGGAGGGGGAAGGGGTAGGGGTAAGGGGTAGAAATAGATTGGGCCTAAACATGTTAATGTTTGGTATTGAGACGGGTATTTTAGTAATGGAGAAAGTACGATAATGATCGTCTTTCAGATTATATATATCAAATGGATTCAGAGATATATTGGCATTGTCCAGAATCAATTTTTTTTTTTTATTCTAAAGTCATAATTTGTGCATGATGGGAGCGTCCAACGAAAGGCAAAGGCTAACCGGGCTCACTTCCCTTCTGGACGCACAATGAGGAATTTGGACTTAAAAACAACTCGTCTGATGGGACAGAAACTTTAATTGCCACACGACAGTTTTTTTTTTTTTTTGCAGTTCTCTTTTTGGGGGTTTGGGAGCGGATTGACAGCGGGAGGGTTAAAATAAATGGAGGTCTAAATCTTCAGGAGTCAAATGGCTGAAGGGTAGAAGCTGTTGGAGCGTGTCGTTCCACAGCCCATTCCAGGTACCTCAGCGTAGCCCTGTGCTCAGACCTCCACCTCTGCTCCTCAGGTCTCCCGCCGTGGCCTCAGGAGACTCACCCCAACCCCTGAAGAGCAGGGTCCAGAGCCGGCAGGACCTCCTCAAACCTAAGGTAACCCCCCCAGCCTGGTCCTCTTCCCCCCCCCCCCACATCAGGCCAGATCGGGGCCTTCCGTTTAGCTCAAATCGAATCAGATGTGCAAACACTGAACACGTCTTAACATCCTGTCATTTCTCTGCGGTATTGGATTATTTATTTGCTTAGCCGGAGCTCTCCGCGCTTACCGGGCTTCCACCGTTCCCGTTTTCACAGCTGCGCTCGGGAACCAAGGGTTTGAGTTGTAGGGTGCTGGTCGAGATCCCTGTTACAGAAAACGCTGTCTAATTGCAGCCTAACTCGTTAGGGCTCGTTAGTTAGTGGACGGACTCGGTGGTAGACGTGACTGCTGACTGACGCACTGATGCAGAAAAGAAGCAGGATTGGATGCAGAGATGGAAATGCATTTGGATTCAAGCTGAGTGTAAACGCCTCCCCCTTTCTTTAACGTATGCTAAACACATTTGGCGAGGCTGCGGGGCTTTTTCTTTCCTCTTTTTTCTTCCCTCCACTCGATAGCGCTAGCAGATGTCCTCTCGGTTTTCCCACATTCTGGAGGGCTTCCTGTTGGAGCGCGGTGGCGGCGGCGGCAGCGCAGTCCCCGGGCGCCGGCTCACCGCCCGCTGACCCCGGCCTGCGGAAGCTCTCTGAGCGCAGCTCTCTTTGAACACGGCGTATCAGGAGACGCTGTAAGGGGGGGGGTTATTGTTTCCTGTCGTCTGACCTAATCTCGGACCGTGCGGCCGCCTCGTCGTCGGGCCGGAGCGCCACGCTGAACACGGGTTTGGTTTATTTGTTTTGATGACCGATGGCTGGTTTACGGAGCGTCGCTACAGAACGGTAGCCTGGCTATTGCCAGACCGAGCTGCGCCGTAGAGTGCACGTTGGTACGGGGAAGCTGCTGTATTTTATTTGGTAGACTGAGTACAGCGAGACTCGACGGAGCACGAAGGGAAACTAAGTACGAGAAGGCGGAATAAACACGAGATTAGGAGTGACATGGCGACAGAACTAGCCGCGGTGCGAGTGTTGCAGAGTTGACCCGCAGTGTGGGGGGCAACGGAATACATTTACCGGCGTTGCTTATTCAGATTACAATTTATAAGTAACTGTATTCTGTTGTAGTGAAATTTTTTAAAAATAAATATTTAGGGTAGGGATGCACGATATATCGGCAGTGATATCGTTATCGGCCGATGTTAGTCATTTTTTAACATATCGGCATCGGCCCGATAAGTAAACCTGGTCCGATATTAACAGCCGATATTTATTTCCTAGTCTAGTTGCCGTTGTGTGTGTTTTTTGCCCATGCGCAGCTTGTTTGGTCACGTGACATTGTCAGTGACACAGCCAGAGACGCACAGAGAGGCAGTACAGGAGTGTTTTGTCACCTTAACTGAAAAGAATCAATGTCGGCGGTTTGGATGTTTTTTACGGTCTCAAATTAAGGTGCTCTAATTGCAATATGCAGTACTTGCAAAGCCGAAGTAATGCGCGGAGGATGCCGTGTCAAATCATTATATACATTATCGTAGTGAAATACAGTTTCTGTTTTATTTGGCGTTCCGTAATCCCATTGAAACGGAAACCGGAAGCGGATACGTTTATATTTGGTTGTAGTCTTTTCGCTCGGTTCTCCGGATCAACAGTAGGGCTAGAACCGAGTGAAAAGACTACAACCAACCTCCCTTGATATATTTGATTTAGTCTATTTCACAGATTTGAGTTGAAATATCGGATATCGGTATCTGTCAAAATTTTCATATCGGTGCATCCCTAATTTAGGGCATGTGAATACGGCCTAGATAGTCTGTCATTTTATTGGCAACACCTATGCACTTGGCTCAGTGAAAAAGATGTTGTATATAATGGCAAATTATGTATCGAAACTGAATATTTTATGCTTTATATTTTCCCACTCTTAACAGCTGAGTAAATAAACTTTAAAGGGAAAATTGGTCAATTCGTCTGTTGAATATCTTTTGCATAAACATACCCTTATAGTCTTTGTTCCTCTACAGCAAATTATATAATATTGTGCACTTTCAGGGAGACTTGGGCCGAACACATTCTGCCAGTTGGAACAGAAGAACACACCAGAATAGGCCTGTTTAGTAAGCAGGATTTGATGCCGCATTCCTACACTGATAAAATGCAATTCAATGTTAAAGTAATCCAAGTATTCAGAATACAATACTCGGATTGAGTGATGTAATGGAATACGTTACATTTTTGCGAAGGATACTTTTCAAATGTATCCAGTTACAGAATACATGCCCAACACTGTTAACCAGTTATTTGGTGGCTCTTGGTAGTGGTGAAGTTTGCAGAGGAGTTCCAACGCTTTGCGCCTTTCACAGAGAAAGCATTGAGCGAAAGATGTTGTGCAGGATGACACTAGGCAGTCACCACTCAAGGCTGCCCTGGTGGATCTGCAGCAGGTCTAATCAAGCACGCAGACGCTCAGCGTAATGAGAATCCATAAAGTTGGCAAATCTTAAAATGCGCTGATGACGGTACGGTATTCTTTGTCTGATCCTCAAGGCCTGGTTGTGCAGACACATTATGGGTTTAATTTCTGACTGGCTGGCTGGCCTGAGACCAGCTAGTCAAACCGTAGGGCAGATGTGAACATACCGTTTAAGAACAGAAAGCCCTTGTAGCCGGACTGTGGGGAATCTTCCCCACATGAGGTGAGGCGGGGACAGGGGTCGGTTCAGGTCGGGTCGGGCGAGGTTAAGGTCCGTTGAAGTATTCATGGGCATGTTTTTGTTTTATGAGGTTTTTTTATTGTTTTAAAAAAGTCACATGAAATGACGTAATCGGTGCAACACACCTGCTTGCCTGACCTCACTTTTATTGCATGCGTGTGTGTGCGTGCACGGATATGAACACAACAAATTGTTCACACCTGCCATTGGAAGTGTTCATCTGGAATGCCTTTCGTCAGGTGTTTGTGAGCATGCCGCGGTAGTGCAGGCGGCGTGTGCGTGTGTGCACGCCATGTGTGTTCCCGGGTCGATTAAGGACGGGTTCCCCAGCCGGTAGGGGGGGGTCCGGCTGGTTCCCCATGGCCCTAACGGGTTTGATCTTCCCAGGCGGTGGTTGGCCGAGCGCTGGCACCGATCTCTGCGTCCATGTGGCCGACCTACTGTTATCAACTCTGGTCCGCATTAGGCTTCATGAGGAGTTGCAGCGTGCAGCGCACGGCCCGCCAATGAACACAGCTGTTCTTATCGATCCTAGTCTATTGTGTGCTTGTGGGGGGCTGGTAATTGGTGACTTGGCTGTTCCTTTTGAGTTCATGTCGTTCTGTTCAGACTGTGGTTCCCCTTGATCCGGCCGTTCCCCGGGGGATAGCGCGATGCAGTACTAGTGTTGTTCCCATTATTCTGCTCCCCCCCCCCCTGGCTGGGCAGCCAAAGCCCGGTGCTGGAGATCCAGAGCAGGCTTGGATCAAACGCTGGGGACCTGCTACGGAGCCGGGGGTCCCCCGAGGCACTGGGGAGGGGCCGCTGACGACATCACAACACGGGGCCCACCCGCCCTCCACCCGAAACGGTGACCTTTAACTCGCGGCTGGCGCAGCGGCCAGAACACGCCGTTTCCATTCCTGTGCTGTTGTTGTTGGAAATACTGTGGTCGTTGTTGTTGGAGCTGTTGTTGTAGGAGCTGCAGTTTAAACGTTGCATCAGCGCTTCTAGGCCGAAACATTAATGAGCACATTCGTCTGATCTCTCCTCACGATGTGCTCGCTGGCCGTCCAATAAGCAGGCGGTCAGAAACACGTTTCTCTGTAGGCAGCCTATGATCCGAAAAGATACGATCAACTAATTGACTAATTTTCAGTTTCTTTATTTACCCAGCTGTTGGAGAATACTGTACAGAATGTGTGAAGGCGGGGGGGCGAGCGGGCAGGCGGGCGGGCGGGCGGGCGGGCGGGCGGGCGGGCTCTGTTTGTTTGGGATCTCGCTCCGACCGAGGTGAGGTCACCCAACACCGTCGCAACGGCGTCTAACGTTGCCGTGGCGTCCTTCCAGGTCCGGCCCCCCGGCGCCCTCAGCTCCCAGTTTGCGTGCACGTACCGGGAGGAGGCGGAGCCGCCGCTGAGCCGCGTGCTGGAGTTCCCCAGCGGGAGCCAGATCCCCTCCTGCATCCACCCGGCCCCCCGACGGCCCCCGGTGACCCCCCGACGGCCACTGGCCTCCGGGGAGGAAGAGGAGGAGGAAGAGACCGGCCGCCGCGCTGGGGTGTCAGGTAAACCCCCCCACCCCCCCCAGTATACCCGTTTCACTGGCCAGACTGGGACTGCATCAATGGTTAACAGACTGCGTCTATAGGAGGCCATTCTAACCAGTGGCCACCAGGGCTTTGACTCCCAACTTCGTTATTCGAATACAATTCGAATATCAAAACATAAATCAAAATTTCGAACGAATATTAGGCAGCCCTTAATATTGGAACCTGTTATGGGCCTAGAGGGAGAGACGTCGGAGAACCCCACGCAGTCTATTCATATTCGTTGGAACGCGCAAGACTGGTAACCATAGCAACGCGGTAAACAAACCTCGTGAAGCACAATCCAGGTCTTACTGAAGGCATTCAATGGTCAAAATATTATTAATAAATATTCAAATATTAATAAACAAACAAACTTCGAATATGATATTTTTTTGGGCAAAAGTCAAAGCCCTAGTGGCCACTCAAAGCGCTTTACTACGCTGCCCAGCGTTCACTCCTTCACACACACGCACGCCGACGGCGGAGTCGGCCACGCAGGGCGCCAGCCGGCTGGTGGGGCCGAGGAGTCTCGCTCGGGGCCACCTCGCCCCGCGGCTAGGAGGAGGAGCCGGGGATCGAACCGGCGACCTTCCGGTTACCAGCCAACCCGCTCCACCTCCTGAGCCTCGAGCCACGGGCTGTAAGGTGTAGCTGGGTGAAGAGCAGCGCGTTTGTAACTTCCTGTGACAGTGTGCCGGGCCACATGTGGCCGCCATACTGCACCTGAGGCGGTTCTTACCAGACGAGGACCGGCTGGTGGGGCTGGTGGGGCTGGTGGGGCTGGTGGGGGTGGTGGGGCTGGTGGGGCTGGTGGGGCTGGTGGGGCTGGTGGGGCTGGTGGGGCTGGTGGGGCTGGTGGGGGTGGTGGGGCTGGTGGGGCTGGTGGGGCTGGTGGGGCTGGTGGGGGTGGTGGGGGTGGTGGTGTTAAAACAGGTTTACTGCAGCAGTTTACAGACGGTGAAGCAAGACCGGGGAGCTCTCCCGTTGCGTGTGGGGACGGTTGAGATGATTGCTCAATGTGCATCAGGTGTGCAGCCTCACACATCCCCTCAGTCCAATCACTGACTCAAGCCAGCTGCTAACACCAGCCATCATCCCCCCCCCCCCCCCCAGCCAAACTAACCCCAGGATCTGCCCTTCACCATCCAATGAGTTTTATTTATTTTCTCTTGCTATAAAACCTGCACACTTCCACAGCTGTACTAAGAAAACGTAGTGGGGAGGGGGGGGGGGGTGTGAAGACTGTACCCAGTCTCCCCTGCACTGTTCTGGGTCTGTGGGAACAGTGACTGGGATCCATCAGGACCGGTGACAGATGTTGAACCACGGCTCCACAGAACAAACGCTCTTTACGATTCTCTGACACCAGACGTTTCTTCAGTCTTTCCTGACCTTGTTTTATTTTATTTATTTTTTTTCCCCCAACTGGATTCCCTTCGACCGCAGCCGCAGCGTATTCGACCTTCTTTATTGTTCTGAGCCTCGTGTTAACTCACTTCCCCCTCGTGGCTTTATGACTTTAATATCCCTTCCTCCCCCCCTTCCTCCCTGCAGCGGGCCGTGCGTCAGGGCCCGTCCGAGGCCAGGAGCCCGGCGTTCCACGGCCGGGGAACGCCGGGCTCCGGCCCATTGGGGCCCCCAACGGACGGAGTGGAACGGTCAACGGGAGCGCGTCTCTGAAGAAGGGCAGCAAGAGGAAGCAGGTCGACGCCGAGAACCAGCCCCAGGCCAAGCGGCCCGCGCCTCCCCTTGTCAAGAGCGGCCCCAAGAGCGGCCCCAAGAAGAAGCAGCTCATCACGGGCCAGGGCACGCTGACTGGGTTCTTCAGACTGTAGTTCGCCCTGATAAAGAGTTGTTTTATATGTTCGCTGACCACGTGACCTGGGGGAACGGCGTGATTATGTTGAGTGCGTCAGGGAGCTGTATGTTTTAACCTGCGCCCGTTGACAGGTTGATCTTGGCGTGGAGTAGAAAGCTCCCCCACGTGCAAACGTTCTTGTGGCGTTATTCATCTATTGTGCAATCTGAAGGTCTTCCAATCTGTGTTTTAGATCTCCAGTACATCTGTTTGGATACAGATTATTGGGTAATTGCAGTCTGTCCACAGTTTTTATGTCACTCCAAAACATATGTTGTGAATAAATCCTTGTTTTCCTCCTCAAATGTGTTTTATCAATGAAGGCTCTGGAGGACTGCTTTTGTGAAACCTTCTTCGGGGTTTCCAAAATCAAGTGTAAATATGTTGCAGACTTTTATTTTAATAAACATTTATTTAGTATTATACATATTTGTGTTTGTCATCCATCTTTTTCAGTGCATTACATTTCATTTCGACACACATGGTACTTATAGCTCCTTTTTTGTTTTTACTTTTCCTTTGTTTTTTTCTTCTGTGGTGGACAGATGGTGGGAAGCAGAAGAAAGCCTGTAGGCAGGTTATGCCTGCCAGCACGGCCGGTAGACTCGTCCAATCATACACCGAAGCACTGTGGTGGTGGGGAGGGGGGGGGGGGGGAAAGGTTGTTCAGAAAGAAGTCTAAAGACACACTAAAAAGCTAAGAATCATGAAGCCCTTGTGTTTTCACATCTCTTCCCAAATATATCCAGGACCCATCATCCCTCCTATCCTTCAAATAAACAAGTTAGGAGTTCTGCAGTATTTTGACTTTTCTGTAAAGTGTCAAGATTTCTTGGAACTGCCTGTGTATACAAAGTGATATCCTTATCGGCAGTGTTGACACTGACACTTACTGTCCAGGTCGGTCTCTCTGCGGTCTACGTTGACACGGAGGTCTCCGGGAGTGTGGTCTGCGTTTGGGCCGGCCAGTGCCGGCAGTGCCCTTGGGGAGGCTCTTTCCAGGCCGTGTGTCCGATGCCCTCTAAAGCCGGAGTCCTGGAGGTCGGGCGGTGGTTTTATCAGGGACGGTGATTAGCAGAACGCGTCCAATGGATCCTTTTACTTCTCTGAAACCGGCCGTGTGAATCGGTTCCGGCCAGAAAGGTTTCACTGTCTAATAATGTCAATAGAACCACCAAGGTCATGATAATATTGGGTTACACAACACTTTGGACGCTTTGACATCCTGGAACTCATCCCGGAACAGCTAGAAGGGAGAGAGCCAATCTCCTAAATCTCCGATTTTAATATTTATTTCTACCTCGATTCCAACACTGGGGAAACATTTGACATGCTGTATTGTAACCAGAATAAAAAGCACTTCTAAATGAACCTGAATGAGTTGTGTGACCCATATGTTATCCTAACACGCAATACGCCACAGAAAATTGCCATCTAAGGCCCTCAATTAAGATTAATTGCACTAAACCTGACAATTCCCGGTTATCAAAACCAATTTATTTCCATATGATGTAAAACAATCCGAGCTGGTCATTGTGATCGCCAAATTTAGCGCAGACATTTTTAACTTCCACCAACGTGCTCAGGACACTTACGGACACGATGATGATCCTGGGTCTCCCCTCGTCCAGCCGGTTGGTGAACCCTCCCAGGTTCTGGACTCCGGCTCCGGCCGGCAGCTTGTTGTCCTCAAGGAGAGCGTTCAGGCTCTCCAGGTCCGTCCGGTCATCGTCATAGTTACCCGCCCCGGCCAGGGGCAGGGCCATGGAGTGGGCGCAGATCTCTGAGAACAGCAGCAGGGTGAACAGCATGGAGGGCAGGGGGCTCATGATGTCTTTAGGCTGCAGAGACCCACGAAGGAGAACCGAACAGCCGCGGGAGAAGGATGGCTGATGTGCTGGGAGTTCATTGACTGATGCCAGCGTACCAGTTCACCCTCTTATATACCGTCAGGCGGCGTGGACGAGGCTACTTTCTGGACCTCAAGCCCAGATCGAGGAAATGAGATGGATGACCCCTCGCCGAGAAGTGTCGGTCCTAAAAGAGGCGGGACAAAAAGAAGGATGCACATGGGGTGGGGGGGGGTCGGAGGTCAGATGGAAATCTTCTCAAGGAGCTGTGCGTTGTTCTCGGCCTTTTGTGCGTTCCGCGCTGCGGAGCGACGATGAATAGTCTAATTACTGGTGTCTGGGTGACGGGGGGGTGATCCACGCTGGTGGCGGCGGCTCTAATCCACCGACGTCCTGCAGTGAGGAGGCCAGGGCAGTGAGGTCCTCAGATGGGAGCCACGGTGGTCCGGCGGGGAGGGTCCCAGGTCAGAGGACAGCCCCTGAGATGAATGAAGCGATGGGAGGCCGCCCGGACCCACTGTGGGCCCATCGACGACTACATGAATGGGATCGAAAAACATCCAATCACCATCCCTGCATGGCGACTGACAGCACTGTTTGCGGACGTTTGTAAAGAGACCCCGTCTGACCTCTGACCTGGCGGACGAAGCCTCGGATGATACGATTGTTCTGTGGGGATAACGGTACGTGAAACCCTGTGGTGATGAGGATGTTGTGGAAAGGTTAGGTCAAAATCCCCAGTGATGAGAATGATCTTCAAGCTTTCAGACGCACACGTGTGATGACCGGGGAAGATGATGAATGAGTTCATGGAGTTCATGTCTTATATCTGTTTGTATGGGGGAGGATAGAAACGAGGTAGGTCCAGGGGGGGGGGATATATTTAGTATTTATTCTGAGTCATTCGATCAACATACTGGTAAAAGGCAACTTGTTAGGTTAGGTTCTGTCTTTCTTGATCCATGATGACTACATGTCGACCCGAATGCACACATTAGCAACACAGTCTCACTCCCTACTCGTCAAATGTGTGACGCATGGCCAAGGATCCCTGGCGTCAATTTCCGACGAAAAATTTGTACCTTTTTCGTCGTTTTTCAACGCCAGATAGACATTCATGTTAATCCCTCAGCGTCGGATATAGACGAAAGGAAATCAATGTCTATCAACGGTGATGCCGTCACGTTATGCAACTATTGTCGATTGATTTGTTTGACAGATTCACCATTAGACGTGTTTCTGATTACATTTCTAGTGAGAAATGTACTTTTTCCTTGAATAATCTTCAGTCAGTGAATTTGTATGATCTTTATTAATCATTATTATCTGAATGGGAAATGCAATATTTTAGTATCGATTCACCGTTAAACATGTTTCTAATAACATTTCTAGCGAGAAATATACTTTTTACTTGCATAATCTTCAGTCAGTGATTGTGTCTGATCTTTAGTTTTATAGTTATTAGGAAGATTTAATCGTCTCGCTCGCATGTTTCAACGACGTCAGGTTGCTAGGGACGCTGCTTTCGCTAAACTAGCAGCTCACGTGTTTCCTGTGTTTGTGTTATTAAACCATTACTTTATGTAACTTTTAATGATATTGTAATAACCACAGGCGAGGTATTGAGCGAAGCGAGCTTGATAGCAGGTTTATTGGATTCCACAATGAAAAAATTTAAGAAATATATTTAAGAAATATAGGCCTACTCAAAGCCCAAATCATTGATATCATACCCTATCCAATAATAAACAAATTTGAATTTGAATGGTAACAATGCCGTTAAATCCTCCTCCTCGTTTTGAACGTCTCACTCATGGCAGATCAGTGTGTTCTTTCTGATTAGCTCTTAATTGAGATCACCTGTCAAGCACCCCTTTATTAAAGGTCAACACAATGGGTTTGGTTTACTTTTCGCATCGGCCTGTGTCGATCGAGGTTGAGTTTAGTGAGGGCTGAAAGTTTTCGATCTAGATTGTAGATCACTTTGGCACTTTATACAAACTGTAAGTATGTGTTGTTGCGTGTTTGTTTTTGTGGGCATTTGACTGAACAGCCCAGACAAATATTGCTACCAACATGGCACTTCGAAACAGACCACCGCAGTGAGTAAAAGTTATTTTCCTTTATTGAATGTTGACGTTTTTGGGCTGTCTCCTCAGACACAAGCCATCAGTATCCCTGCTCTTTGCACCTTGACATGCATGTCGCCACTGTTTGTTAACCTAGCTTTGCTGATTTGTATCTTGTGCTGTGTGTGTGTTTTTCTTAACAGGTGTTAGATGACTGACAAGATCTATGGGGGGGCCCCCTTTGGGCCCCCCCATACCAACTTAGTCTTCAAAGGAATCTAGTGCCATGGGACTCCAGTGTCTTCAAAACATCCTCGGAATACATGTGTATGAATGGTCCACCGAAGGGTTGATCTGGAAGCCACCACGGTCCACGCAGTAATCTGCTGCGTGGGCCGTAGTGGCTTCCTGAGCCATCTTTCGGTCTTGGTCAGGATTTGTTACAGTTGCCCTTCAATGTAGCAGGCTACGGGTTTCTGAAGAAGCCTGCTTTACGTAGCATTGGAGTACAAATATTGTGCAAAATGCTCATGTAATTGCACTAGCACTAGTAACCTTTAGATTAGCTTAGTTTAACGTCATTCCGTGCTGTCTCTGTCAAATGTTGCCAAAATCTTGCAAGCTAGCCGCTGGGTGCAGGTGCAACGAGATGGAGCACTTGCTGAGTCATTTCCTGTGGGGCTGGAGCCACAGGTTGAAGCGTATGCGTCCTTTGAGGCCCCCTTTGATATATAAGAGACCTCAAAGTACAGTTTACTTGAATGTTGTCGACCCAGTCACCTATTGCATCACTTCCTTTAGGGCTTCGGCCTCCTAATTGATCATTGTAGTATGATTGAATGCCCTCTTTCATATATATGATACCTCCACCACTGGGACGTGGCAACAATTCTCCAAATCCATATGGGGAGGGGGGGGTGATGCTTGTGGACAGTAGGGTTGTACACTAGACATAAATAGGAATCAAACTCAGGAGAAGGAATGACCTCTCACAAATATATATTTAATAAATTGTTTCAAATAACCCTGCCTCGTTAAATCATTGAGCTTGGTGTTTTGCCTTCTGAGAGGGGGTTCCGGGGGTTTCTTTCCGGGCGGGAGTTTTGGTTGTTGTATTTTTCCGGTGGAGCTGTGCCTGCCTGTCCGATTGTGGAATCCAATAAACCTGCTATCAAGCTTACTTTGCTCAATACCTCGCCTGTGGTTATTACAATATCATTGAAAGTTACATAAAGTAACGGTTTAATAACACAAACGCAGGAAACACGTGAGCTGCTAGTTTAGCGAAATCAGCGTCCCTAGCAACTTGACGTCGTTGAAACATGCGAGCGAGACGATTAAATCTTCCTAATAACTATAAAACTAAAGATCAGACACAATCACTGACTGAAGATTATGCAAGTAAAAAGTATATTTCTCGCTAGAAATGTTATTAGAAACACGTTTAACGGTGAATCAATACTAAAATATTGCATTTCCCATTCAGATAATAAAGATTAATAAAGATCATACAAATTCACTATGTGAAGATTATTCAAGGAAAAAGTACATTTCTCACTAGAAATGTCATCAGAAACACGTTTAATGGTGAATCTGTCAAACAAATCAATCGACAAGAGTTGCATAATGTGACGGCATCACCGTTGATGGACAATGATTTCCTTTCGTCTATATCCGACGCTGAGGGATTAACATGAATGTCTGTCTGGCGTTGAAACGACGAAAAAGGTACCAATTTTTCGTCGGAAATTGACGCCAGGGATCCTTGGCCATGCGTCACACATTTGACGAGTAGGGAGTGAGACTGTGTTGACATTAGGGATCATGATCAAACATTTTGGCATTTGACCAGAGTTTCTTCAAATCGGTGTCCCCAGAAAAGTCAACCTGAATAGGTAATCCTTTCAGGGTTTCTCAGTGTGCGATTGGGTTCCACACACACACTGAAGTGTAAGAAACGGCACAATGGACTATTCTGTACCCCCAGACCATCCTGCACCCTTCAACACTCCTGTATCCCCAACCATAGGCTTATGCCTTTCCCAATTTAGAGAGTTGAGCAGAGCAGAGATCAAGGACTGGACCGACCGGACTGTGGCGGTTGAGCCCCAGTTGAAGTGTTTTTACTTGGAGCATTGGGGCTTTTATTTTGTAAGTATTTTTGTTGGAGGACTCTGGGTTCTACTGAAGAACTGGACCTGTCCGCAGAGGCACCTCTCTTCCAGGAGAAGTGAACTTGTGATCTTTGAGTTCTGTTGCTATATCTCTCTCTCTCTCTCTCTCTCTCTCTCTCTCTCTCTCTCTGTCTCTGTCTCTGTCTCTCTGTCTCTCTCTCTCTCTCTGTCTCTCTCTCTGTCTCTCTCTCTCTCTCTCTCTCTGTCTCTCTGTGTCTCTCTCTCTCTCTCTCTCTCTACCTCTCTCTCTACCTCTCTCTCTACCTCTCTCTCGCTCTCTCTCTCTCTCTCTCTCTCTCTCTCTCTCTGTCTCTCTCTCTCTCTCCCTCTCTCTCTCTCTCTCTCTCTGTCTCTCTCTCTCTCTCTGCCTCTCTCTCTCTCTCGCTCTCGCTCTCGCTCTCTCTGTCTCTGTCTCTGTCTCTCTCTCTCTCTCTCTCTCTCTCTCTCTCTCTCTCTCTCTCTCTCTCTCTTCCCTATCCATTCCTTCAACGTGTCTCCCGCCTTCCCTCGTCTCTTCTTTCCCCATCTCTCACCCACTCGGTCCCCATCCCCCCTTCTGATTGATCATTCGTCGGATCTCACGTTGATCTTTATTTCGGGGTTGACTCCATGTTTGACTCCCCCCCTCCCCCCCCCCCGGCTCTGATCTTAAGACCTCCAGCAGTCACCTGGGTTCCTCTGATGACCCCCCATCCCCCCTTCTCTCTACACGGGCCCGCTGGGGTCTTCCGTTCCCGGGCAGATCTCTGTCCTCTACAGCTCTAGTAAACAGGGAACACGCTCATCTGGTACAAATAAGGTAAGGGCAAGGGCGAACACAGTCAAACAACACACACTCACAAGGACCAGATGTTCGCATAACGTTGGAGACTTTCATCATTTCTGCCGCAGCGTCTGATAGAAGATCAGCATGGCGATCGCGGCGCGAGGTGATGCTAATCACAAGCGACGACTCCGCAGGGGAAGTGGTTTCCCCGTCCAGATCGTCCCATGTACTCTCTCTGATCTCGTCTTGCGAAAGTGGTCAGTGAACAAAGAGAACTGTAAATTATTTACTTTGCTGTTTCAATACACTGCATACCTGTCCATCTGGAAGGGTTGTATATTTTAGTTTCTTTTCTTTTTTTGGCATTCCTTTCTTTTTTGCCTTTTTCTCCCTGCTCAGCAGAGAAAGCTCTCTGAAGTGCACGGCTGCACGGCATTTTTATAGGCAGGGGTGCTCGGGATCCCCTCAGAGCCAGTACATTGTGTACTTGTATACTCCTCACAGTTTCTAAATCTTTTCAAATCTCTCCTGAGGATTACTGGGGAAGGGTGGGAGAAAAAATCACACAAAACGGGAACACAAACGGATGAACAGATTGACCATGTTGCATCACTAAAGAGGGTGTTTTAGGACTAGCCAAACGAGATGACCTCAGACACCATGGGCAATGCTAATGCTAAGGCTGGGTTGAGGTGTGTTTCTTGGGGGTGGGGGGGTCGTTGGTGGGGTGGGGTTGGTGTTGGAGGTGGAGGGGCAGAGGAGGTGGGCGGGGGGGACAGTTTAGGCAGGTCTCTTTTTCGGTTGCCCAGAGAGAGAAAACCATGGTTTCCAGGAACAATGCAGCAGATGAGAGCCTCTCCAAGGAAAATACGGCTCTGACATCATGGGTTCTTAAAGCACGCAGCTGAGCCAACCTCAGCTTCTGCTATAATCAAGGCTCTGTGAATTTCCACTGTCAACCAAAATTGGTGAGCAGGGCGGTTCGAACCCAAAGGGCTTTGTCACCGGCCCCCTCTCAAGCTGAGGTGGAATCAGACTTTTGCATGTTTATTCTGTTTGTGTCTGCTTGTTTCGTGTTGTGAGCTGCATCTAGACGTAGACCCGGGCATGGCCTTTTCTTGCTTCGTCTGATCTGGAAGCACAAGTTTCTCAAGATTCCCTCCTTGGTGATTAAGGGAGTTTTTTTCCTGCCCTGTGGGGGGGCTAGGGTCAGGGGGGTGTCATAAACATACGGCCTGTTAAGCCCTTTGAGACTGTACTGATGATTAAGGGCGATGCTAATAAAATTGAATTTAATTGAATCGAACAAGCAGATTCGTACCCTGGGTCTGGTTAGTTTTGATCAAAGCCAGTCGGCCCTCCTAGCCCGGCCGAGCCTGCGTCGGGGCCGACCGTAGATCATCTCTCTGTGGCCGAACGCTCTACAGCAGGTAACAGAATCACTGCTCCTTCTGGATCCTTCTGCAGCCCCTCGCCTCGGCCTCCAAACCAAACCACACAGAGAATAAGTAGTAAAAATTGGTGCGTGTAGTAAAACAAACCACAAGGTCATTCAAAAGACAATTGTGTGCACAAGTTTGGGGGGGTGGGGGGTGGAGGGAGGTGGCGGTGGGGGGGAGTTGAAGAGTGTAGAAAGATTATATTTCCGAGCCGGGTCCAGCGGAGCCCGTGTCCTCAGATGCACTGAAAACCCAGAGCGCTCCGGTCGGGATCAATGGGCAGAGGGGGATCGTGTTCTCCTTCCCGGTTCCTGAGGTTTTTCAAACATGGTCACGCTGCACATGTTAATCCACCGCGGCACGTTGGTCTAATCTCTAATCAGCTCGCCGCCCCCCGAACACCCAATCAGAGAGCACGTTGGGGTCATGTGGCCCCGAGGTTGGTGTTCAAGAAGTGACCTCAAACTGCACAAGAACGTCCGTCCGTCCGTCCGTCCGATGCACCTCTCCTCAGTCCACACAACGGTTCTTGGAATTACATGTCGCTGATTTATTTCAACCCTTAAATCCTGCAAGCTTGCACCCTGCCACTGGGCCGCGGGCGCTGAGACAATCGATCCTGTATTCGTCATCCAGAATGGATGCAATAACACATGCACGGCCAAACCGGGTCAATTCCAACTATTTCTGCTCCTCATCTCCCCGCCCCCCCCCCCCAACGGGCGCCAGCTGCTCTAAGTTACTGGTGAGGATGGTTTCAGCGCGGCGCCGTACGTTCAATAAGACGAAGAGGACGCGCCGACAGCCCAACGAGCATCAGCGCGGCGCCGTACGTTCAATAAGACGAAGAGGACGCGCCGACAGCCCAACGAGCATCAGCTCTCTGCACCTCCGCAGAGAGCATCGCCCGTAAAGGACCCCCCCCCTACACACAGACACACACAATCACAGACACGCACACATACTTACACAGACACACACAGAAACGGACACACATACACGATTCCAAACTGGATTTGTAACTCAATTGACCTCATCCACTGGTTACATGTTTATGAGTTTGGTTCATTTCTGGAGAGAAATGTTTCCTCCTCCAGAAGAGTAATGGTGTGTTGGTTATATGGTGTCCCCAGTTCTCCCCCCCCCCCCGGCCCCCTGCTGCTCCCTCCAGCCCCGCGCCTCACCTGCTCATTAGTGATCTGTGGCCGCTCTGATTTCCCCGTGAGACGCTCTGGGCTGAGGGCAGCCAATAAATGTGTGAGTCTGTTGTCCCGAGCTCTGAAAGACTAATGTACGAGCTGACGTTCTCGTGGCGTTCTGCATGCGTTGCTGCGTGAAAGAAAACAAACAGCCCTCCTGTGATGGTGACAAGTGGTTTATTCAGCAGGAACGGTGAACAATTTGTCTGTATTTTTAAAACTTTATCGACAGAAGGCTGTAAAGCGCTGCAACGCAAATGGACGCTTTAGTCCTTGAAGGGTGTTTAGAGAGGTGAGCTCGTGGAAGTGTCCTACTCGGGTCAGGTCATTTGGGAGAGACTTAAGAGGGGGAGGGGGGTTCTCCCAAATGTGAGCATTTAGCAAAAACATTACAACATCAAACAACAAAGGAATACATTTAATTTGAATATGGTTTCAGACATTTGACAGCACAAGTTGGGACACTCAAAGATTGGGAAATTCAAAGCGTTTTGATCGTGTTTGTTCTTTGTTGCGCTGATGTTAGGAGATATCAGTGGCTGTTTCTTGGTTTAGCCAACATTTAAACGTGGACGATGCTAGCTGGTCATTTTGAAAACAAGCTAGCATGATTATTGTGACGAACCGGGGACAATGTCTGCCCGGGCGTATTGTAGCTGTAATGGAAGTAGTATTATAAATAGGAATTATCGTTCTTTCTTTTTATGAGCTGGCCAACAGTGGACAATGGGGCGTATGATAATTTAAAGTGAGGCTTTTTCCATCAAAAATATCTTTGGTATACAGTGGGCGATAGAAAAAGATGATATAATTATTACGATCATGTCAAATGTATTGTGTTGTATATTCTGTCATGTTGGTTAGTCAGACTTAGCCAGCGGATTGCTTCCATTCTAAATTTGTTAACAGTTGTCTGCAAGTACTATTGGTTGATCATTTTCAAAGGAAGTGGTGATTGATCAGGTTTTTCAAAAGAAGAATGCATGGTTTGTTGTTTTCTTGAATTTCAATACATTGCCTTTCAGTGAGGTCTACGTATACGTACTGCGAGACAAAAGTACACCATGACTCGAACAATGACTCAAACATTGGAAGACCACACTTCACAGTACTTCTGTCAAGTTATTTGGCATAGGGATTTTTCTTTTCTTCGTTATCGAGAAACAATAATTTAAAAACAGTAGAAAAAAATAGCATTTGGGACAACATGATACACGTTCCATGCATTCACAGATATTCACACAAATACATTTGCCCCCCTTCCTGCTTTCTGACCATGTTCAAAACAGCTTTACAAATAAAAACACTAGTAAACGGGAGGCCTCAAGGCTGTGCAAAGGGGTAAACTCTGATGTCAGCCCGGCCATCTCTATTGTCTCTGCCTGCCATCTCCCGCCTAAGTAACAACCTACAAAATAGCACCATTATACAGTGAATAGGGGAGGAGGAGGGAGGGCCTGTGTGATACAGCTTTGTTATAGTAGGAGTCTCCATCGTGTACAATGATAGTGAAAGAATGCATAGGATACTGCTTATAGATGGGTGGTGGTGGAGGAGGGGGAAGGGGTGTGGCTAGGAGAGGGGTTTGGTTGGAGTTGGTGGTTGTACGGCGGAGATAGTTGGATTATACGTTATGTAGACGCCACGGAGATCGCAGCGGCGGATGTGGGATCACCAGGAAGGTAACGGGAATAGGGGGGGCGGGGGGGGGGGGGGGCAGGCGTGTGTATACAGCCTTTACTTTCTTCCGAACACAAACTGTTTCCTCGAAAAGGCTTTATTTGATGGGAACCTGTCTGGTCAATACGTGTTTGTATTCATGTCTGTGTATCTCTATGTGAGTGTGAGTGTGTGTTTGAGCTTGAACCTTGCTCATAGTTGCACAATCCACTCACCTACATTGTGTGTGTGTGTATGGTGTATGTGTGTGTGTGTATGGTGTGTGTGTTTGTGTCTGCATATATTGTCTGCGGACAGTCTGCATGTGATCCAGTAGGACTCGTCTGTGCGCTGAGCAGACGCATCTGTCATTTGACAGTGAATCTTGCATCATTCACTTGCCCCAGTATTGCTACTGAATTTGTGTTCCGAGAGCTTGGGTTCTGCTGAACTCTGCTCGGGTTTGGGTTGTGGATCAGGACTGGGGATTCTGAAAAGGCAAAGGTCTTGGCTCCACTAAACTAATATCTGATAAATGCCATGGATGATCAACCATTAACTATATGGCACTAGCAGGCTACTGAAAGAAAAACAACTAAAAACATGAATGAATAAACAAAAACCTTCTTCTGGAAGATAACAAACATTTAATGAGTCGTGAGCATCATTGGCATTGACCCAGGACAACTTTAATATTCATTATGATTATGGCCTGGTGGTTAAGATAGGATTTTCAGCTAGTTATTAAATAGGAAACTGTAATAGTACTCAGTTATCTGAATTTTTCCCACACTTTTTCCTCAAAATAAAAATAAAAGCACTTTGAATCTAGTCAACAAAGAAATGCACTTTGAATCAAAGCAGCAATGTCAACCAAGCAATTGCCCTTTTGGGTTGCATAGATTTCATTCCTTTCAGCTCCATATGGCTTTGCCAAAGTGAGTAAAGACATGTGAAATGTTTACACCCTCCTCAAACTTGAGGTGAAACTGGTTTGAAGGACAAAGCCTTTTCCTTCTGCAGAAGAGACTAGGTGTCGTTTTGACGTCCAGTCCAGATAAAGTCCAGATAAAGCGGCTGATTATGTCGCCAGTGATGCGTGGCGTATGACGACGTTCTGACGGGCTCCACTTTTGGCCGTCGTACTCTGCTCTTTGATACCGACTAAAGATAGATAGTGTGTGTGTGTGTGTGTGTGTGTGTGTGTGTGTGTGTGTGTTTGTACGTGCGAAACCAAGCGTGACTCAATCAGAATGAACCTTTCTCGAAGGTTCAGGGATTTCGGGGCCAGGTGGATTTGCCCGCTGATTCCCATTGGCTGCCACCGGGTCAGTGGGAGGAGCCGAGGCGAGAGGCGGCGCGTGGGGATGGGTGGGCAGGAGGGCAACAGGGGGGTGGGGGGGATGGGTGGGCAGGAGGGCAAAAGGGGGGTGGGGGGGAGGGGGGTTTTCTTATACATGGAGAGGTATACGAAAACCTTGTTTTCTTTGCGTGTCTCAGCAGCTAAACTACATTTGTTTGACGTTGCATCAACGCCCGGTTCCTCTTGCAGAAGTGGTGTGGTGCAGTGTAGCCATCCCCTCATAAGCCCCCCTTAGCCCCGCGGGAGTCTCTGGTGTAGTCGTGCTGTCGGAGTCCCCTCCTCCCTTCGCTCTTCCTCCTTTTGTTCCTGACAGTGACAGGCGACAGGCGCTGCACGTTGGGGGTCGCGTCAGACAACTCCCTTCTCTCCCACTCTGCTCCACTGGCGTTATCCCTCCGTGTTCGCCGGCTCGTCTCCTCCTCTCCTTCTCCTTCTTCTTCTGGTTCTCCTTCTTCTCTACATGCGGTAATTTCTGCCTCCAGTGTTCCCCCGGCTTGAGTTCTTCTGATGCACCTCCTACAGACGAAGCACAGCATTTACATTTACATTGAGGGCGTTCAGCAGACACGTTTATCCAAAGAAACGTACAAACATTCATTCAGTGAGTCACCCTTTCAAGGCGACAGCCAGCTCGTCAGGAGCAGTCAGGGTGAGGCGTCTCGCTCAGGGACACCTCAACTCAGCTAGGAGGAGCCGGGGATCAAACTAGCAACCTTCCAACCAACCCATTCTACCTCCAGAGCGAAGCCGATCCCCCACACAGATGTTTTTACTCGCCCCGGTCATGAAACCAACCGCATTGAACCGACGTCGTTAGAAGAGACTCAAGAAGTGAAGCTATTTGAAACTAGCTTTTGATTGACACAATTGTTTTATGAATGGAGCCGTTAACAAGGTTCACGCTGCAGCCTTCGAATGAAACGAGGACCGGCCCGAGCCGGTTCTCCGATAAAAAAACACTTCAGACGCAGACACACCAACACATGCTCACACACGCAGGCACGTGCACGTGTACGCGCACGGGCCTCGTTTCGGGTGGCATCACCGCATGCATCAAACATGGAGATGGCAGAGATGTGGGGCTGTGATGTAGGTGGGGGGAAAGTGGAGATTGTGCCTGGGGAGACGGAGAGTGCCAGTGAGCCGACCGCAGAATCCACTTAGTAAGGAAAGCTCCCGCTAATGGTTTCTTTTTTTAAAGAGAGGGGCAAAGAGCACCAAAAAAATATGATTCTTGAAAGGAACACCCCGCCCCTCCACCGCCAGCTCTTTGACAGTTCTTTTGGACGGGTGGGGGGGGGGGGGTGACACAATGTCTGCATTTAGACCTCATGAGCTCCCTCTCTCTGGTTGCACTTGGAAGTGGTACTCAAAGAATGGCTGCATTGACGTAGTACAATGTCATCTAGTCTTCACTGAGAGGAGAGTTTGGTGACGCACCGCCGTGATGATGGTCCTGAAGGGAGTGACCTCGGTGATGCAGACCCTGCCGCTTCATAATGTTAATTATCAATTATCAATAATAATGTTTGATAATTGGGTTTGGTTACGGCATAGGACTGACAAAAGGAGGGTCAAATCCCCCTCCACTATCAACTCTTGCAGAACCATTTTTGAGATGGTCTTTACACCTTTTAAGGTAGTTAGGTCTGCTACAAATAAGGTTGTCTCATTAGTAGTATTTCGCTTTACTTTGGCCCATATGGACCCAGTGGCTTCACCCTCATCTCTCATGTTCATGCTCACATTCTCATCCACACTCATGGGATTTGTCATTGGTAATATTGGAGTACAGTAGAGTGTCGAATCGATTCCGTACGTACCTTGCAGGATGAAGGATTATGCCCAGATAAAGGTCTCTGTGGGGAGAAGAACAATTCCCTTTTAATAAATACATAATGCAAACACAATCTTTGATGGTTCCAACAACGCGCCTTGCACGACTACCAACGAGCCAAACTTCATCACCGTGTCGACGGGCTCACCGTTTGTGGGCCGGTCCGGGCCGCGTCGGCGTGCGGCGCTCTCACCTTGTGCTTGGCCTTGTCCGGCTGCTGCGCGGCCGTCCGGCGGTCCTTCGCTGCGACCTTGGCCCCTCGGGGGAGGTCGGTGTGGCGCTGGGCGCGCACGGAGCGCGCCGCCTTGCTGGTCTTGGCGGGCGCGCAGTACATCTCCAGGCGCCGCAGCTCGCAGATCTGGAAGCAGCACTCGTCCACGATGCCGCGGTTGTGGGGCCGTCGCGCGTTGGGGCCATAGCCCGTGGGTTTACCTGAGCATCATGGGAAGAAAGACGGGTGAGTGGACGGAGGGTGTGATTAGTTATAAGTTACGCATGTGACGTGTAGGACTGACATTCCGTACCGCTTATCACACGTCTACATTCCCGGAAAAAAAATCCCTGAAAGTTGAACAGTTTTTGACGTCGACCACATGGGTTCCGGTGTCTACGACCGTGACGAGGCAGTACTCTCCCTATCTTGGGGAGACGCTGAGCATCACGCCTTCCCTTTGAATCCACGCACGCCGCTCATTTGGTAAAGCAGGGCACTGACACGGCCAGGATTGGGGAGTTCAATTCCCACTTGGGGAACCCCTACTTAAATTGTACTCATGGCATTGCAGAAGACTCTGGATTAAAGTACCTCCCCCCCCTCGCGCCAAAGGCCACATAACACACAACGATGAGTTAGTGGAAAGGACAAAGCAAGACTTTCAACCACCAAAAGTATCGCTCCAGACGTCCCCAACCATAAAACAGACATTTCACCCCATTTTGTTTTACGCCTAAGTCGTAAATCTAGAAGGTGAATTATTCAGAGAAGTTGTTAGGCTGCCAAACCACGAGCGCTCTACCCGCCGAACCATAACGACCGGAGTGGAACTGATGACTGCATTATACGTAGGAAAACATATTCACGACACAGATTTCTACAGTGTAGATTTACAGTGTATCACATTGCACTGTACGGGCACTTTTTGGCATCTGATACGCAGTAAAAAATGGGGGGGAATGGAGTTAGAGACAATTTGAAAAAATCCTGTTTGACCGTTCTGACAACATTGTGTGTTCACCATGAGGTAATGCTGAAATAACAACCCCTGAAAGTCCATCAACCTGTTTGAGGAATGGCCCACCTCCTCCTCCTCCTCCTCCTCCTCCTCCTCCTCCTCCTCCTCCTCATCTTTCTCCTCCTCCTCCTCTTTCTCCTCCTCCTCTTTCTCCTCCTCCTCCTCCTCTTCCTCCTCCTCCTCCTCCTCCTCTTCCTCCTCCTCCTCCTCCTCCTCCTCTTTCTCCTCCTCCTCCTCCTCTTCCTCCTCCTCCTCCTCCTCCTCTTTCTCCTCCACCTCTTCATCCTCTTCCACTACCTCCTCTTCGTTCTTGTATGTGTTTTTTCTCTGCCCTTAACGTAGGTTACTCCACCAGTGGTTTCCCTTAACGTAGGTTACTCCACCAGTGGTTTCCCTTAACGTAGGTTACTCCACCAGTGGTTTCCCTTAACGTAGGTTACTCCACCAGTGGTTTCCCTTAACGTAGGTTACTCCACCAGTGGTTTCCCTTAACGTAGGTTACTCCACCAGTGGTTTCCCTTAACGTAGGTTACTCCACCAGTGGTTTCCCTTAACGTAGGTTACTCCACCAGTGGTTTCCCTTAACGTGGGTTACTCCACCAGTGGTTTCCCTTAACGTAGGTTACTCCACCAGTGGTTTCCCTTAACGTGGGTTACTCCACCAGTGGTTTCCCTTAACGTGGGTTACTCCACCAGTGGTTTCCCTTAACGTGGGTTACTCCACCAGTGGTTTCCCTTAACGTAGGTTACTCCACCAGTGGTTTCCCTTAACGTAGGTTACTCCACCAGTGGTTTCCCTTAACGTAGGTTACTCCACTTGTTTGGGAAAAGGTGAGCCCAGATCGGACCTTCAAACTTTTCCTCGGAAAAATTCAAACAAAAAAGTGTAAAGGACGATGGTTTCATTGTCAAGCCCGGGTACCGATGTGGCTTGACGCTTTAAACGCTTTAAACGCGGAGCTCAACGAAGATCTCGTGAACTTTAGTCGCCCCGTCGTTTAACTTGCGCGGGGAAACATCCGCGGTTGCCATGGCGACGGCGGGCAGTTTCCTGCTGTACACCTCCTGCGTCTATTAAACCCACCGGAGGAACCGCCCCTGCTTCTGTCAGGAGGCAAAATAAAACACGATAAAAAAAAACTCTCTCCATTTACAACTCCCCGATCACCTTGGGCAATATAGCCATGATGGGCCTTTCCCTGTTACCAGATGAAATAATAATAATTTAATATGGCATTTACAAGAAGGAAATGCCTTTCCCTCTCAGAGTTAATAGCTCTTGGCTCGGAAGCCAGCCAGTGCTGACAAAGAGCATTAACTTCTGCTCCTGGACTGCCTTGTCCCGACAACACGGTTTCTGAATCAAGAGTGGAGGTTTCATTCTCTCTCTCTCTCTCTCTCTCTCTCTCTCTCTCTCTCTCTCTCTCTCTCTCTCTCT